>NW_028288571.1:300000-537282 GCF_059628265.1 Tinamus guttatus | reverse complement strand
GGGTGTTGTCGTCGCCATGGTGACGCCGTCCGGGTGTTGTCGTCTCCGCGCGTTGTACCCCGTCCCACGCCGTCCTGGTGTTGTCGTCACCGCGGTGACGCCGTCCGGGTGTTGTCGTCACCATGGTGACACCGTCCGGGTGTTGTCGTCGCCATGGTGACGCCGTCAGGGTGTTGTCGTCACCAGCGCGTTGTACTCCATCCCACGCCGTCCGGGTGTTGTCGTCACCGCGCGTTGTAACCCGTCCCACACCGTCCGGGAGTTGTCGTCACCATGGTGACGCCGTCCGGGTGTTGTCGTTGCCATGGTGACGCCGTCAGGGTGTTGACGTCACTGCACGTTGTACCCCGTTCCACGCCGTCCACGTGTTGTCCTCACCATGGTGACGTCGTCCGGGTGTTGTCGTCACCGCGGTGACGCCCTCCGGCTGTTGTCGTCACCGCGCGTTGTACTCCGTCCCACACCGTCCGGGAGTTGTCGTCACCATGGTGACACCGTCCGGGTGTTGTCGTCGCCATGGTGACGCCGTCCGGGTGTTGTCGTCACCACGCGTTGTAGCCTGTCCCATGCCGTCCGGGTGTTGTCGACACCGCGGTGACGCCGTCCGGGTTTTGTCGTCACCATGGTGACACCGTCCGGATGTTGTCGTCGCCATGGTGACACCCTCCGGGTGTTGTGCTCACTGCGCGTTGTACCCCGTCCCACGCCGTCCGGCTGTTGTTGTCACCGCGCGTTGTACTCCGTCCCATGCCTTCCGGGTGTTGTCGTCGCCATGGTGACGCCGTCAGGGTGTTGACGTCACCGCATGTTGTACTCCGTCCCACGCCGTCCAGGTGTTGTCTTCACCATGGTGACACCGTCCGGGTGTTGTCGTCACCATGGTGACACCGTCCGGGTGTTGTCGTCGCCATGGTGACGCCGTCCGACTGTTGTCGTCACCACGCGTTGTACCCTGTCCCACGCCGTCCGGGTGTTTCGACACCGCGGTGACGCCGTCCGGGTGTTGTCGTCACCGCGCGTTGTACTCCGTCCCACACCGTCCGGGAGTTGTCGTCACCATGGTGACACCGTCCGGGTGTTGTCGTCGCCATGGTGACGCCGTCCGGGTGTTGTCGTCACCACGCGTTGTACCCTGTCCCACGCCGTCGGGTGTTGTCGACACCGCGGTGACGCCGTCCGGGTGTTGTCGTCACCATGGTGACACCGTCCGGGTGTTGTCGTCGCCATGGTGACACCCTCCGGGTGTTGTGCTCACTGCGCGTTGTACCCCGTCCCACGCCGTCCGGCTGTTGTTGTCACCGCGCGTTGTACTCCGTCCCATGCCTTCCGGGTGTTGTCGTCGCCGCGGTGAGGCCGTCCGGGTGTTGTCGTCGCCATGGTGACGCCGTCAGGGTGTTGTCGTCACCACGCGTTGTACTCCGTCCCACGCCGTCCGGGAGTTGTCGTCGCAATGGGGACGCCGTCAGGGTGTTGTCGTCGCCATGGTGACGCCGTCCGGCTGTTGTCGTCACCGCGCGTTGTACTCCATCCCACGCCGTCCGGGTGTTGTCGTCACCATGGTGACGCCGTCCGGGTGTTGTCGTCGCCATGGTAACGCCGTCCGGGTGTTGTCGTCACCGCGCGTTGTAACCCGTCCCACGCCGTCCTGGTGTTGTCGTCACCGCGGTGACGCCGTCCGGGTGTTGTCGTCACCATGGTGACACCGTCCGGGTGTTGTCGTCGCCATGGTGACGCCGTCAGGGTGTTGTCGTCACCGCGCGTTGTACTCCATCCCACGCCGTCCGGATGTTGTCGTTGCCGCGGGTGACGCCATCCGGGTGTTGTCGTCGCCATGGTAACGCCGTCCGGGTGTTGTCGTCACCGCGCGTTGTAACCCGTCCCACGCCGTCCTGGTGTTGTCGTCACGGCGGTGACGCCGTCCGGGTGTTGTCGTCACCATGGTGACACCGTCCGGGTGTTGTCGTCGCCATGGTGATGCCGTCAGGGTGTTGTCGTCACCGCGCGTTGTACTCCATCCCACGCCGTCCGGGTGTTGTCGTTGCCGCGGTGACGCCGTCCGGGTGTTGTCGTCGCCATGGTAACGCCGTCCGGGTGTTGTCGTCACCCGCGCGTTGTACCCCGTCCCACGCCGTCCTGGTGTTGTCGTCACCGTGGTGACGCCGTCCAGGTGTTGTCGTCACCATGGTGACACCGTCCGGGTGTTGTCGTCGCCATGGTGACGCCGTCAGGGTGTTGACGTCACCGCATGTTGTACCCCATTCCACGCCGTCCGCGTGTTGTCGTCATCATGGTGACGTCGTCCGGGTGTTCTCGTCACCGCGCGTTGTACTCCGTCCCACGCCGTCCGGGTGTTGTCGTCGCCGCGGTGAGGCCGTCCGGGTGTTGTCGTCGCCATGGTGACGCCGTCAGGGTGTTGTCGTCACCACGCGTTGTACTCCGTCCCACGCCGTCCGGGAGTTGTCGTCGCAATGGGGACGCCGTCAGGGTGTTGTCGTCGCCATGGTGACGCCGTCCGGCTGTTGTCGTCACCGCGCGTTGTACTCCATCCCACGCCGTCCGGGTGTTGTCGTCACCATGGTGACGCCGTCCGGGTGTTGTCGTCGCCATGGTAACGCCGTCCGGGTGTTGTCGTCACCGCGCGTTGTAACCCGTCCCACGCCGTCCTGGTGTTGTCGTCAGCGCGGTGACGCCGTCCGGGTGTTGTCGTCACCATGGTGACACCGTCCGGGTGTTGTCGTCGCCATGGTGATGCCGTCAGGGTGTTGTCGTCACCGCGCGTTGTACTCCATCCCACGCCCTCCGTGTGTTGTCGTTGCCGCGGGTGACGCCATCCGGGTGTTGTCGTCGCCATGGTAACGCTGTCCGGGTGTTGTCATCACCGCGCGTTGTAACCCGTCCCACGCCGTCCTGGTGTTGTCGTCACGGCGGTGACGCCGTCCGGGTGATGTCGACACCATGGTGACACCGTCCGGGTGTTGTCGTCGCCATGGTGACGCCGTCAGGGTGTTGACGTCACCGCACGTTGTACCCCGATCCACGCCGTCCGGGTGTTGTCGTCGCCATGGTGACGTCGTCCGGGTGTTGTCGTCACCGTGGTGACGCCGTCTGGCTGTTGTCGTCACCGCGCGTTGTACTCCGTCCCACACCGTCCGGGAGTTGTCGTCACCATGGTGACACCGTCCGGGTGTTGTCGTCGCCATGGTGACGCCGTCCGGGTGTTGTCGTCACCACGCGTTGTAGCCTGTCCCATGCCGTCCGGGTGTTGTCGACACCGCGGTGACGCCGTCCGGGTGTTGTCGTCACCATGGTGACACCGTCCGGGTGTTGTCGTCGCCATGGTGACACCCTCCGGCTGTTGTTGTCACCGCGCGTTGTACTCCGTCCCATGCCTTCCGGGTGTTGTCGTCGCCATGGTAACGCCGTCAGGGTGTTGACGTCACCGCATGTTGTACTCCGTCCCACGCCGTCCAGGTGTTGTCTTCACCATGGTGACACCGTCCGGGTGTTGTCGTCGCCATGGTGACGCCGTCCGGGTGTTGTCGTCTCCGCGCGTTGTACCCCGTCCCACGCCGTCCTGGTGTTGTCGTCACCGCGGTGACGCCGTCCGGGTGTTGTCGTCACCATGGTGACACCGTCCGGGTGTTGTCGTCGCCATGGTGACGCCGTCAGGGTGTTGTCGTCACCGCGCGTTGTACTCCATCCCACGCCGTCCGGGTGTTGTCGTCGCCATGGTAACGCAGTCCGGGTGTTGTCGTCACCGCGGTGACGCCGTCCGGGTGTTGTCGTCACCATGGTGACACCGTCAGGGTGTTGTCGTCGCCATGGTGACGCCGTCCGGCTGTTGTCGTCACCGCGCGTTGTAACCCGTCCCACACCGTCCGGGAGTTGTCGTCACCATGGTGACGCCGTCCGGGTGTTGTCGTTGCCATGGTGATGCCGTCAGGGTGTTGACGTCACTGCACGTTGTACCCCGTTCCACGCCGTCCACGTGTTGTCCTCACCATGGTGACGTCGTCCGGGTGTTGTCGTCACCGCGGTGACGCCCTCCGGCTGTTGTCGTCACCGCGCGTTGTACTCCGTCCCACACCGTCCGGGAGTTGTCGTCACCATGGTGACACCGTCCGGGTGTTGTCGTCGCCATGGTGACGCCGTCCGGGTGTTGTCGTCACCACGCGTTGTAGCCTGTCCCATGCCGTCCGGGTGTTGTCGACACCGCGGTGACGCCGTCCGGGTTTTGTCGTCACCATGGTGACACCGTCCGGATGTTGTCGTCGCCATGGTGACACCCTCCGGGTGTTGTGCTCACTGCGCGTTGTACCCCGTCCCACGCCGTCCGGCTGTTGTTGTCACCGCGCGTTGTACTCCGTCCCATGCCTTCCGGGTGTTGTCGTCGCCATGGTGACGCCGTCAGGGTGTTGACGTCACCGCATGTTGTACTCCGTCCCACGCCGTCCAGGTGTTGTCTTCACCATGGTGACACCGTCCGGCTGTTGTCGTCACCATGGTGACACCGTCCGGGTGTTGTCGTCGCCATGGTGACGCCGTCCGACTGTTGTCGTCACCACGCGTTGTACTCCATCCCACGCCGTCCGGGTGTTGTTGTCACCATGGTGACGCCGTCCGGGTGTTGTCGTCACAGCGGTGACGCCGTCCGGGTGTTGTCGTCACCGCGCGTTGTACTCCGTCCCACACCGTCCGGGAGTTGTCGTCACCATGGTGACGCCGTCCGGGTGTTGTCGTCGCCATGGTGACGCCGTCCGGGTGTTGTCGTCACCGCGCGCTGTACCCTGTCCCACGCCGTCCGGGTGATGTCGACACCATGGTGACACCGTCCGGGTGTTGTCGTCGCCATGGTGACGCCGTCCGGGTGTTGTCGTCACCGCGCGTTGTACCCTGTCCCACGCCGTCCGGGTGATGTCGACACCGCGGTGACGCCGTCCGGGTGTTGTCGTCACCGCGCGTTGTACTCCGTCCCACGACGTCCGGGAGTTGTCGTCGCCATGGTGACGCCTTCCGGGTGTTGTCGTCACCATGGTGACACCGTCCGGGTGTTATCGTCGCCATGGTGACGCCGTCCGCGTGTTTTCTTCACCGCAGTGACGCCGTCCGGGTGTTGTCGTCACCGCGCGTTGTACTCCGTCCCACACCGTCCGGGAGTTGTCGTCACCATGGTGACGCCGTCCGGGTGTTGTCGTCGCCATCGTGACGCCGTCCGGGTGTTGTCGTCACCGCGCGTTGTACCCTGTCCCACGCCGTCCGGGTGATGTCGACACCGCGGTGACGCCGTCCGGGTGTTGTCGTCACCATGGTGACACCGTCCGGGTGTTGTCGTCGCCCTGGTGACGCCGCCAGGGTGTTGTCGTCACCGCGCGTTGTACTCCATCCCACGCCGTCCGGGTGTTGTTGTCACCATGGTGACGCCGTCCGGGTGTTGTCGTCACAGCGGTGACGCCGTCCGGGTGTTGTCGTCACCGCGCGTTGTACTCCGTCCCACACCGTCCGGGAGTTGTCGTCACCATGGTGACACCGTCCGGGTGTTGTCGTCGCCATGGTGACGCCGTCCGGGTGTTGTCGTCACCGCGCGCTGTACCCTGTCCCACGCCGTCCGGGTGATGTCGACACCATGGTGACACCGTCCGGGTGTTGTCGTCGCCATGGTGACGCCGTCAGGGTGTTGACGTCACCGCACGTTGTACCCCGATCCACGCCGTCCGGGTGTTGTCGTCGCCATGGTGACGTCGTCCGGGTGTTGTCGTCACCGTGGTGACGCCGTCTGGCTGTTGTCGTCACCGCGCGTTGTACTCCGTCCCACACCGTCCGGGAGTTGTCGTCACCATGGTGACACCGTCCGGCTGTTGTCGTCGCCATGGTGACGCCGTCCGGGTGTTGTCGTCACCACGCGTTGTAGCCTGTCCCATGCCGTCCGGGTGTTGTCGACACCGCGGTGACGCCGTCCGGGTGTTGTCGTCACCATGCTGACACCGTCCGGGTGTTGTCGTCGCCATGGTGACACCCTCCGGGTGTTCTGCTCACTGCGCGTTGTACCCCGTCCCACGCCGTCCGGCTGTTGTTGTCACCGCGCGTTGTACTCCGTCCCATGCCTTCCGGGTGTTGTCGTCGCCATGGTGACGCCGTCAGGGTGTTGACGTCACCGCATGTTGTACTCCGTCCCACGCCGTCCAGGTGTTGTCTTCACCATGGTGACACCGTCCGGGTGTTGTCGTCGCCATGGTGACGCCGTCCGGGTGTTGTCGTCTCCGCGCGTTGTACCCCGTCCCACGCCGTCCTGGTGTTGTCGTCACCGCGGTGACGCCGTCCGGGTGTTGTCGTCACCATGGTGACACCGTCCGGGTGTTGTCGTCGCCATGGTGACGCCGTCAGGGTGTTGTCGTCACCGCGCGTTGTACTCCATCCCACGCCATCCGGGTGTTGTCGTCGCCATGGTAACGCAGTCCGGGTGTTGTCGTCACCGCGGTGACGCCGTCCGGGTGTTGTCGTCACCATGGGGACGCCGTCAGGGTGTTGTCGTCGCCATGGTGACGCCGTCCGGCTGTTGTCGTCACCGCGCGTTGTACTCCGTCCCACACCGTCCGGGAGTTGTCGTCACCATGGTGACGCCGTCCGGGTGTTGTCGTTGCCATGGTGACGCCGTCAGGGTGTTGACGTCACTGCACGTTGTACCTCGTTCCACGCCGTCCACGTGTTGTCCTCACCATGGTGACGTCGTCCGGGTGTTGTCGTCACCGCGGTGACGCCCTCCGGCTGTTTTCGTCACCGCGCGTTGTACTCCGTCCCACACCGTCCGGGAGTTGTCGTCACCGTGGTGACGCCGTCCGGCTGTTGTCGTCACCACGCGTTGTACTCCGTCCCACACCGTCCGGGAGTTGTCGTCACCATGGTGACACCGTCCGGGTGTTGTCGTCGCCATGGTGATGCCGTCAGGGTGTTGACGTCACCGCACGTTGTACCCCGTCCCACGCCGTCCGGGTGTTGTCGTCGCCATGGTGACGTCGTCCGGGTGTTGTCGTCACCGTGGTGACGCCGTCCGGCTGTTGTCGTCACCGCGCGTTGTACTCCGTCCCACACCGTCCGGGAGTTGTCGTCACCATGGTGACAGCGTCCGGGTGTTGTCGTCGCCATGGCGACGCCTTCCGGGTGTTGTCGTCACCACGCGTTGTACCCTGTCCCACGCCGTCCGGGTGTTGTCGACACCGCGGTGACGCCGTCTGGGTGTTGTCGTAACCATGGTGACACCGTCCGGGTGTTGTCGTCGCCATGGTGACACCCTCCGGGTGTTGTGCTCACTGCGCGTTGTACCCCGTCCCACGCCGTCCGGCTGTTGTTGTCACCGCGCGTTGTACTCCGTTCCATGCCTTCCGGGTTTTGTCGTCGCCATGGTGACGCCGTCAGGGTGTTGACGTCACCGCATGTTGTACTCCGTCCCACGCCGTCCAGGTGTTGTCTTCACCATGGTGACACCGTCCGGGTGTTGTCGTCGCCATGGTGACAACGTCAGGGTGTTGACGTCACCGCACGTTGTACCCCGTTCCACGCCGTCCGCGTGTTGTCGTCACCATGGTGACGTCGTCCGGGTGTTGTCGTCGTCGCGGTGACGCCGTCCGGGTGTTGTCGTCGCCATGGTGACGCCGTCAGGGTGTTGACGTCACCGCATGTTGTACTCCGTCCCACGCCGTCCAGGTGTTGTCTTCACCATGGTGACACAGTCCGGGTGTTGTCGTCGCCATGGTAACGCCGTCCGGGTGTTGTCGTCACCGCGCATTGTACTTCGTCCCACACCGTCCGGGAGTTGTCGTCACCATGGTGACACCGTCCGGGTGTTGTCGTCGCCATGGTGACGCCGTCAGGGTGTTGTCGTCACCGCGCGTTGTACTCCATCCCACGCCGTCCGGGTGTTGTCGTCGCCATGGTAACGCAGTCCGGGTGTTGTCGTCACCGCGGTGACGCCGTCCGGGTGTTGTCGTCACCATGGGGACGCCGTCAGGGTGTTGTCGTCGCCATGGTGACGCCGTCCGGCTGTTGTCGTCACCGCGCGTTGTACTCCGTCCCACACCGTCCGGGAGTTGTCGTCACCATGGTGACGCCGTCCGGGTGTTGTCGTTGCCATGGTGACGCCGTCAGGGTGTTGACGTCACTGCACGTTGTACCTCGTTCCACGCCGTCCACGTGTTGTCCTCACCATGGTGACGTCGTCCGGGTGTTGTCGTCACCGCGGTGACGCCGTCCGGCTGTTGTCGTCACCGCGCGTTGTACTCCGTCCCACACCGTCCGGGAGTTGTCGTCACCGTGGTGACGCCGTCCGGGTGTTGTCATCACCGCGCGTTGTAACCCGTCCCACGCCGTCCTGGTGTTGTCGTCACGGCGGTGACGCCGTCCGGGTGATGTCGACACCATGGTGACACCGTCCGGGTGTTGTCGTCGCCATGGTGACGCCGTCAGGGTGTTGACGTCACCGCACGTTGTACCCCGATCCACGCCGTCCGGGTGTTGTCGTCGCCATGGTGACGTCGTCCGGGTGTTGTCGTCACCGTGGTGACGCCGTCTGGCTGTTGTCGTCACCGCGCGTTGTACTCCGTCCCACACCGTCCGGGAGTTGTCGTCACCATGGTGACACCGTCCGGGTGTTGTCGTCGCCATGGTGACGCCGTCCGGGTGTTGTCGTCACCACGCGTTGTAGCCTGTCCCATGCCGTCCGGGTGTTGTCGACACCGCGGTGACGCCGTCCGGGTGTTGTCGTCACCATGGTGACACCGTCCGGGTGTTGTCGTCGCCATGGTGACACCCTCCGGCTGTTGTTGTCACCGCGCGTTGTACTCCGTCCCATGCCTTCCGGGTGTTGTCGTCGCCATGGTAACGCCGTCAGGGTGTTGACGTCACCGCATGTTGTACTCCGTCCCACGCCGTCCAGGTGTTGTCTTCACCATGGTGACACCGTCCGGGTGTTGTCGTCGCCATGGTGACGCCGTCCGGGTGTTGTCGTCTCCGCGCGTTGTACCCCGTCCCACGCCGTCCTGGTGTTGTCGTCACCGCGGTGACGCCGTCCGGGTGTTGTCGTCACCATGGTGACACCGTCCGGGTGTTGTCGTCGCCATGGTGACGCCGTCAGGGTGTTGTCGTCACCGCGCGTTGTACTCCATCCCACGCCGTCCGGGTGTTGTCGTCGCCATGGTAACGCAGTCCGGGTGTTGTCGTCACCGCGGTGACGCCGTCCGGGTGTTGTCGTCACCATGGTGACACCGTCAGGGTGTTGTCGTCGCCATGGTGACGCCGTCCGGCTGTTGTCGTCACCGCGCGTTGTAACCCGTCCCACACCGTCCGGGAGTTGTCGTCACCATGGTGACGCCGTCCGGGTGTTGTCGTTGCCATGGTGACGCCGTCAGGGTGTTGACGTCACTGCACGTTGTACCCCGTTCCACGCCGTCCACGTGTTGTCCTCACCATGGTGACGTCGTCCGGGTGTTGTCGTCACCGCGGTGACGCCCTCCGGCTGTTGTCGTCACCGCGCGTTGTACTCCGTCCCACACCGTCCGGGAGTTGTCGTCACCATGGTGACACCGTCCGGGTGTTGTCGTCGCCATGGTGACGCCGTCCGGGTGTTGTCGTCACCACGCGTTGTAGCCTGTCCCATGCCGTCCGGGTGTTGTCGACACCGCGGTGACGCCGTCCGGGTTTTGTCGTCACCATGGTGACACCGTCCGGATGTTGTCGTCGCCATGGTGACACCCTCCGGGTGTTGTGCTCACTGCGCGTTGTACCCCGTCCCACGCCGTCCGGCTGTTGTTGTCACCGCGCGTTGTACTCCGTCCCATGCCTTCCGGGTGTTGTCGTCGCCATGGTGACGCCGTCAGGGTGTTGACGTCACCGCATGTTGTACTCCGTCCCACGCCGTCCAGGTGTTGTCTTCACCATGGTGACACCGTCCGGCTGTTGTCGTCACCATGGTGACACCGTCCGGGTGTTGTCGTCGCCATGGTGACGCCGTCCGACTGTTGTCGTCACCACGCGTTGTACCCTGTCCCACGCCGTCCGGGTGTTGTCGACACCGCGGTGACGCCGTCCGGGTGTTGTCGTCACCGCGCGTTGTACTCCGTCCCACGACGTCCGGGAGTTGTCGTCGCCATGGTGACGCCTTCCGGGTGTTGTCGTCACCATGGTGACACCGTCCGGGTGTTATCGTCGCCATGGTGACGCCGTCCGCGTGTTTTCTTCACCGCAGTGACGCCGTCCGGGTGTTGTCGTCACCGCGCGTTGTACTCCGTCCCACACCGTCCGGGAGTTGTCGTCACCATGGTGACGCCGTCCGGCTGTTGTCGTCGCCATCGTGACGCCGTCCGGGTGTTGTCGTCACCGCGCGTTGTACCCTGTCCCACGCCGTCCGGGTGATGTCGACACCGCGGTGACGCCGTCCGGGTGTTGTCGTCACCATGGTGACACCGTCCGGGTGTTGTCGTCGCCATGGTGACGCCGCCAGGGTGTTGTCGTCACCGCGCGTTGTACTCCATCCCACGCCGTCCGGGTGTTGTTGTCACCATGGTGACGCCGTCCGGGTGTTGTCGTCACAGCGGTGACGCCGTCCGGGTGTTGTCGTCACCGCGCGTTGTACTCCGTCCCACACCGTCCGGGAGTTGTCGTCACCATGGTGACGCCGTCCGGGTGTTGTCGTCGCCATGGTGACGCCGTCCGGGTGTTGTCGTCACCGCGCGCTGTACCCTGTCCCACGCCGTCCGGGTGATGTCGACACCATGGTGACACCGTCCGGGTGTTGTCGTCGCCATGGTGACGCCGTCCGGGTGTTGTCGTCACCGCGCGTTGTACCCTGTCCCACGCCGTCCGGGTGATGTCGACACCGCGGTGACGCCGTCCGGGTGTTGTCGTCACCGCGCGTTGTACTCCGTCCCACGACGTCCGGGAGTTGTCGTCGCCATGGTGACGCCTTCCGGGTGTTGTCGTCACCATGGTGACACCGTCCGGGTGTTATCGTCGCCATGGTGACGCCGTCCGCGTGTTTTCTTCACCGCAGTGACGCCGTCCGGGTGTTGTCGTCACCGCGCGTTGTACTCCGTCCCACACCGTCCGGGAGTTGTCGTCACCATGGTGACGCCGTCCGGGTGTTGTCGTCGCCATCGTGACGCCGTCCGGGTGTTGTCGTCACCGCGCGTTGTACCCTGTCCCACGCCGTCCGGGTGATGTCGACACCGCGGTGACGCCGTCCGGGTGTTGTCGTCACCATGGTGACACCGTCCGGGTGTTGTCGTCGCCATGGTGACGCCGCCAGGGTGTTGTCGTCACCGCGCGTTGTACTCCATCCCACGCCGTCCGGGTGTTGTTGTCACCATGGTGACGCCGTCCGGGTGTTGTCGTCACAGCGGTGACGCCGTCCGGGTGTTGTCGTCACCGCGCGTTGTACTCCGTCCCACACCGTCCGGGAGTTGTCGTCACCATGGTGACACCGTCCGGGTGTTGTCGTCGCCATGGTGACGCCGTCCGGGTGTTGTCGTCACCGCGCGCTGTACCCTGTCCCACGCCGTCCGGGTGATGTCGACACCATGGTGACACCGTCCGGGTGTTGTCGTCGCCATGGTGACGCCGTCAGGGTGTTGACGTCACCGCACGTTGTACCCCGATCCACGCCGTCCGGGTGTTGTCGTCGCCATGGTGACGTCGTCCGGGTGTTGTCGTCACCGTGGTGACGCCGTCTGGCTGTTGTCGTCACCGCGCGTTGTACTCCGTCCCACACCGTCCGGGAGTTGTCGTCACCATGGTGACACCGTCCGGCTGTTGTCGTCGCCATGGTGACGCCGTCCGGGTGTTGTCGTCACCACGCGTTGTAGCCTGTCCCACGCCGTCCGGGTGTTGTCGACACCGCGGTGACGCCGTCCGGGTGTTGTCGTCACCATGCTGACACCGTCCGGGTGTTGTCGTCGCCATGGTGACACCCTCCGGGTGTTCTGCTCACTGCGCGTTGTACCCCGTCCCACGCCGTCCGGCTGTTGTTGTCACCGCGCGTTGTACTCCGTCCCATGCCTTCCGGGTGTTGTCGTCGCCATGGTGACGCCGTCAGGGTGTTGACGTCACCGCATGTTGTACTCCGTCCCACGCCGTCCAGGTGTTGTCTTCACCATGGTGACACCGTCCGGGTGTTGTCGTCGCCATGGTGACGCCGTCCGGGTGTTGTCGTCTCCGCGCGTTGTACCCCGTCCCACGCCGTCCTGGTGTTGTCGTCACCGCGGTGACGCCGTCCGGGTGTTGTCGTCACCATGGTGACACCGTCCGGGTGTTGTCGTCGCCATGGTGACGCCGTCAGGGTGTTGTCGTCACCGCGCGTTGTACTCCATCCCACGCCATCCGGGTGTTGTCGTCGCCATGGTAACGCAGTCCGGGTGTTGTCGTCACCGCGGTGACGCCGTCCGGGTGTTGTCGTCACCATGGGGACGCCGTCAGGGTGTTGTCGTCGCCATGGTGACGCCGTCCGGCTGTTGTCGTCACCGCGCGTTGTACTCCGTCCCACACCGTCCGGGAGTTGTCGTCACCATGGTGACGCCGTCCGGGTGTTGTCGTTGCCATGGTGACGCCGTCAGGGTGTTGACGTCACTGCACGTTGTACCTCGTTCCACGCCGTCCACGTGTTGTCCTCACCATGGTGACGTCGTCCGGGTGTTGTCGTCACCGCGGTGACGCCCTCCGGCTGTTTTCGTCACCGCGCGTTGTACTCCGTCCCACACCGTCCGGGAGTTGTCGTCACCGTGGTGACGCCGTCCGGCTGTTGTCGTCACCACGCGTTGTACTCCGTCCCACACCGTCCGGGAGTTGTCGTCACCATGGTGACACCGTCCGGGTGTTGTCGTCGCCATGGTGATGCCGTCAGGGTGTTGACGTCACCGCACGTTGTACCCCGTCCCACGCCGTCCGGGTGTTGTCGTCGCCATGGTGACGTCGTCCGGGTGTTGTCGTCACCGTGGTGACGCCGTCCGGCTGTTGTCGTCACCGCGCGTTGTACTCCGTCCCACACCGTCCTGGAGTTGTCGTCACCATGGTGACAGCGTCCGGGTGTTGTCGTCGCCATGGCGACGCCTTCCGGGTGTTGTCGTCACCACGCGTTGTACCCTGTCCCACGCCGTCCGGGTGTTGTCGACACCGCGGTGACGCCGTCTGGGTGTTGTCGTAACCATGGTGACACCGTCCGGGTGTTGTCGTCGCCATGGTGACACCCTCCGGGTGTTGTGCTCACTGCGCGTTGTACCCCGTCCCACGCCGTCCGGCTGTTGTTGTCACCGCGCGTTGTACTCCGTTCCATGCCTTCCGGGTTTTGTCGTCGCCATGGTGACGCCGTCAGGGTGTTGACGTCACCGCATGTTGTACTCCGTCCCACGCCGTCCAGGTGTTGTCTTCACCATGGTGACACCGTCCGGGTGTTGTCGTCGCCATGGTGACAACGTCAGGGTGTTGACGTCACCGCACGTTGTACCCCGTTCCACGCCGTCCGCGTGTTGTCGTCACCATGGTGACGTCGTCCGGGTGTTGTCGTCGCCGCGGTGACGCCGTCCGGGTGTTGTCGTCGCCATGGTGACGCCGTCAGGGTGTTGACGTCACCGCATGTTGTACTCCGTCCCACGCCGTCCAGGTGTTGTCTTCACCATGGTGACACAGTCCGGGTGTTGTCGTCGCCATGGTAACGCCGTCCGGGTGTTGTCGTCACCGCGCATTGTACTTCGTCCCACACCGTCCGGGAGTTGTCGTCACCATGGTGACACCGTCCGGGTGTTGTCGTCGCCATGGTGACGCCGTCAGGGTGTTGTCGTCACCGCGCGTTGTACTCCATCCCACGCCGTCCGGGTGTTGTCGTCGCCATGGTAACGCAGTCCGGGTGTTGTCGTCACCGCGGTGACGCCGTCCGGGTGTTGTCGTCACCATGGGGACGCCGTCAGGGTGTTGTCGTCGCCATGGTGACGCCGTCCGGCTGTTGTCGTCACCGCGCGTTGTACTCCGTCCCACACCGTCCGGGAGTTGTCGTCACCATGGTGACGCCGTCCGGGTGTTGTCGTTGCCATGGTGACGCCGTCAGGGTGTTGACGTCACTGCACGTTGTACCTCGTTCCACGCCGTCCACGTGTTGTCCTCACCATGGTGACGTCGTCCGGGTGTTGTCGTCACCGCGGTGACGCCGTCCGGCTGTTGTCGTCACCGCGCGTTGTACTCCGTCCCACACCGTCCGGGAGTTGTCGTCACCGTGGTGACGCCGTCCGGCTGTTGTCGTCACCACGCGTTGTACTCCGTCCCACACCGTCCGGGAGTTGTCGTCACCATGGTGACACCGTCCGGGTGTTGTCGTTGCCATGGTGACGCCGTCAGGGTGTTGACGTCACTGCACGTTGTACCTCGTTCCACGCCGTCCACGTGTTGTCCTCACCATGGTGACGTCGTCCGGGTGTTGTCGTCACCGCGGTGACGCCCTCCGGCTGTTGTCGTCACCGCGCGTTGTACTCCGTCCCACACCGTCCGGGAGTTGTCGTCACCATGGTGACACCGTCCGGGTGTTGTCGTCGCCATGGTGACGCCGTCCGGGTGTTGTCGTCACCACGCGTTGTAGCCTGTCCCATGCCGTCCGGGTGTTGTCGACACCGCGGTGACGCCGTCCGGGTTTTGTCGTCACCATGGTGACACCGTCCGGATGTTGTCGTCGCCATGGTGACACCCTCCGGGTGTTGTGCTCACTGCGCGTTGTACCCCGTCCCACGCCGTCCGGCTGTTGTTGTCACCGCGCGTTGTACTCCGTCCCATGCCTTCCGGGTGTTGTCGTCGCCATGGTGACGCCGTCAGGGTGTTGACGTCACCGCATGTTGTACTCCGTCCCACGCCGTCCAGGTGTTGTCTTCACCATGGTGACACCGTCCGGCTGTTGTCGTCACCATGGTGACACCGTCCGGGTGTTGTCGTCGCCATGGTGACGCCGTCCGACTGTTGTCGTCACCACGCGTTGTACCCTGTCCCACGCCGTCCGGGTGTTGTCGACACCGCGGTGACGCCGTCCGGGTGTTGTCGTCACCGCGCGTTGTACTCCGTCCCACGACGTCCGGGAGTTGTCGTCGCCATGGTGACGCCTTCCGGGTGTTGTCGTCACCATGGTGACACCGTCCGGGTGTTATCGTCGCCATGGTGACGCCGTCCGCGTGTTTTCTTCACCGCAGTGACGCCGTCCGGGTGTTGTCGTCACCGCGCGTTGTACTCCGTCCCACACCGTCCGGGAGTTGTCGTCACCATGGTGACGCCGTCCGGCTGTTGTCGTCGCCATCGTGACGCCGTCCGGGTGTTGTCGTCACCGCGCGTTGTACCCTGTCCCACGCCGTCCGGGTGATGTCGACACCGCGGTGACGCCGTCCGGGTGTTGTCGTCACCATGGTGACACCGTCCGGGTGTTGTCGTCGCCATGGTGACGCCGCCAGGGTGTTGTCGTCACCGCGCGTTGTACTCCATCCCACGCCGTCCGGGTGTTGTTGTCACCATGGTGACGCCGTCCGGGTGTTGTCGTCACAGCGGTGACGCCGTCCGGGTGTTGTCGTCACCGCGCGTTGTACTCCGTCCCACACCGTCCGGGAGTTGTCGTCACCATGGTGACGCCGTCCGGGTGTTGTCGTCGCCATGGTGACGCCGTCCGGGTGTTGTCGTCACCGCGCGCTGTACCCTGTCCCACGCCGTCCGGGTGATGTCGACACCATGGTGACACCGTCCGGGTGTTGTCGTCGCCATGGTGACGCCGTCCGGGTGTTGTCGTCACCGCGCGTTGTACCCTGTCCCACGCCGTCCGGGTGATGTCGACACCGCGGTGACGCCGTCCGGGTGTTGTCGTCACCGCGCGTTGTACTCCGTCCCACGACGTCCGGGAGTTGTCGTCGCCATGGTGACGCCTTCCGGGTGTTGTCGTCACCATGGTGACACCGTCCGGGTGTTATCGTCGCCATGGTGACGCCGTCCGCGTGTTTTCTTCACCGCAGTGACGCCGTCCGGGTGTTGTCGTCACCGCGCGTTGTACTCCGTCCCACACCGTCCGGGAGTTGTCGTCACCATGGTGACGCCGTCCGGGTGTTGTCGTCGCCATCGTGACGCCGTCCGGGTGTTGTCGTCACCGCGCGTTGTACCCTGTCCCACGCCGTCCGGGTGATGTCGACACCGCGGTGACGCCGTCCGGGTGTTGTCGTCACCATGGTGACACCGTCCGGGTGTTGTCGTCGCCATGGTGACGCCGCCAGGGTGTTGTCGTCACCGCGCGTTGTACTCCATCCCACGCCGTCCGGGTGTTGTTGTCACCATGGTGACGCCGTCCGGGTGTTGTCGTCACAGCGGTGACGCCGTCCGGGTGTTGTCGTCACCGCGCGTTGTACTCCGTCCCACACCGTCCGGGAGTTGTCGTCACCATGGTGACACCGTCCGGGTGTTGTCGTCGCCATGGTGACGCCGTCCGGGTGTTGTCGTCACCGCGCGCTGTACCCTGTCCCACGCCGTCCGGGTGATGTCGACACCATGGTGACACCGTCCGGGTGTTGTCGTCGCCATGGTGACGCCGTCAGGGTGTTGACGTCACCGCACGTTGTACCCCGATCCACGCCGTCCGGGTGTTGTCGTCGCCATGGTGACGTCGTCCGGGTGTTGTCGTCACCGTGGTGACGCCGTCTGGCTGTTGTCGTCACCGCGCGTTGTACTCCGTCCCACACCGTCCGGGAGTTGTCGTCACCATGGTGACACCGTCCGGCTGTTGTCGTCGCCATGGTGACGCCGTCCGGGTGTTGTCGTCACCACGCGTTGTAGCCTGTCCCATGCCGTCCGGGTGTTGTCGACACCGCGGTGACGCCGTCCGGGTGTTGTCGTCACCATGCTGACACCGTCCGGGTGTTGTCGTCGCCATGGTGACACCCTCCGGGTGTTCTGCTCACTGCGCGTTGTACCCCGTCCCACGCCGTCCGGCTGTTGTTGTCACCGCGCGTTGTACTCCGTCCCATGCCTTCCGGGTGTTGTCGTCGCCATGGTGACGCCGTCAGGGTGTTGACGTCACCGCATGTTGTACTCCGTCCCACGCCGTCCAGGTGTTGTCTTCACCATGGTGACACCGTCCGGGTGTTGTCGTCGCCATGGTGACGCCGTCCGGGTGTTGTCGTCTCCGCGCGTTGTACCCCGTCCCACGCCGTCCTGGTGTTGTCGTCACCGCGGTGACGCCGTCCGGGTGTTGTCGTCACCATGGTGACACCGTCCGGGTGTTGTCGTCGCCATGGTGACGCCGTCAGGGTGTTGTCGTCACCGCGCGTTGTACTCCATCCCACGCCATCCGGGTGTTGTCGTCGCCATGGTAACGCAGTCCGGGTGTTGTCGTCACCGCGGTGACGCCGTCCGGGTGTTGTCGTCACCATGGGGACGCCGTCAGGGTGTTGTCGTCGCCATGGTGACGCCGTCCGGCTGTTGTCGTCACCGCGCGTTGTACTCCGTCCCACACCGTCCGGGAGTTGTCGTCACCATGGTGACGCCGTCCGGGTGTTGTCGTTGCCATGGTGACGCCGTCAGGGTGTTGACGTCACTGCACGTTGTACCTCGTTCCACGCCGTCCACGTGTTGTCCTCACCATGGTGACGTCGTCCGGGTGTTGTCGTCACCGCGGTGACGCCCTCCGGCTGTTTTCGTCACCGCGCGTTGTACTCCGTCCCACACCGTCCGGGAGTTGTCGTCACCGTGGTGACGCCGTCCGGCTGTTGTCGTCACCACGCGTTGTACTCCGTCCCACACCGTCCGGGAGTTGTCGTCACCATGGTGACACCGTCCGGGTGTTGTCGTCGCCATGGTGATGCCGTCAGGGTGTTGACGTCACCGCACGTTGTACCCCGTCCCACGCCGTCCGGGTGTTGTCGTCGCCATGGTGACGTCGTCCGGGTGTTGTCGTCACCGTGGTGACGCCGTCCGGCTGTTGTCGTCACCGCGCGTTGTACTCCGTCCCACACCGTCCGGGAGTTGTCGTCACCATGGCGACAGCGTCCGGGTGTTGTCGTCGCCATGGCGACGCCTTCCGGGTGTTGTCGTCACCACGCGTTGTACCCTGTCCCACGCCGTCCGGGTGTTGTCGACACCGCGGTGACGCCGTCTGGGTGTTGTCGTAACCATGGTGACACCGTCCGGGTGTTGTCGTCGCCATGGTGACACCCTCCGGGTGTTGTGCTCACTGCGCGTTGTACCCCGTCCCACGCCGTCCGGCTGTTGTTGTCACCGCGCGTTGTACTCCGTTCCATGCCTTCCGGGTTTTGTCGTCGCCATGGTGACGCCGTCAGGGTGTTGACGTCACCGCATGTTGTACTCCGTCCCACGCCGTCCAGGTGTTGTCTTCACCATGGTGACACCGTCCGGGTGTTGTCGTCGCCATGGTGACAACGTCAGGGTGTTGACGTCACCGCACGTTGTACCCCGTTCCACGCCGTCCGCGTGTTGTCGTCACCATGGTGACGTCGTCCGGGTGTTGTCGTCGCCGCGGTGACGCCGTCCGGGTGTTGTCGTCGCCATGGTGACGCCGTCAGGGTGTTGACGTCACCGCATGTTGTACTCCGTCCCACGCCGTCCAGGTGTTGTCTTCACCATGGTGACACAGTCCGGGTGTTGTCGTCGCCATGGTAACGCCGTCCGGGTGTTGTCGTCACCGCGCATTGTACTTCGTCCCACACCGTCCGGGAGTTGTCGTCACCATGGTGACACCGTCCGGGTGTTGTCGTCGCCATGGTGACGCCGTCAGGGTGTTGTCGTCACCGCGCGTTGTACTCCATCCCACGCCGTCCGGGTGTTGTCGTCGCCATGGTAACGCAGTCCGGGTGTTGTCGTCACCGCGGTGACGCCGTCCGGGTGTTGTCGTCACCATGGGGACGCCGTCAGGGTGTTGTCGTCGCCATGGTGACGCCGTCCGGCTGTTGTCGTCACCGCGCGTTGTACTCCGTCCCACACCGTCCGGGAGTTGTCGTCACCATGGTGACGCCGTCCGGGTGTTGTCGTTGCCATGGTGACGCCGTCAGGGTGTTGACGTCACTGCACGTTGTACCTCGTTCCACGCCGTCCACGTGTTGTCCTCACCATGGTGACGTCGTCCGGGTGTTGTCGTCACCGCGGTGACGCCGTCCGGCTGTTGTCGTCACCGCGCGTTGTACTCCGTCCCACACCGTCCGGGAGTTGTCGTCACCGTGGTGACGCCGTCCGGCTGTTGTCGTCACCACGCGTTGTACTCCGTCCCACACCGTCCGGGAGTTGTCGTCACCATGGTGACACCGTCCGGGTGTTGTCGTCGCCATGGTGACGCCGTCAGGGTGTTGACGTCACCGCACGTTGTACCCCGTCCCACGCCGTCCGGGTGTTGTCGTCGCCATGGTGACGTCGTCCGGGTGTTGTCGTCACCGTGGTGACGCCGTCCGGCTGTTGTCGTCACCGCGCGTTGTACTCCGTCCCACACCGTCCGGGAGTTGTCGTCACCATGGTGACAGCGTCCGGGTGTTGTCGTCGCCATGGCGACGCCGTCCGGGTGTTGTCGTCACCACGCGTTGTACCCTGTCCCACGCCGTCCGGGTGTTGTCGACACCGCGGTGACGCCGTCTGGGTGTTGTCGTCACCATGGTGACACCGTCCGGGTGTTGTCGTCGCCATGGTGACACCCTCCGGGTGTTGTGCTCACTGCGCGTTGTACCCCGTCCCACGCCGTCCGGCTGTTGTTGTCACCGCGCGTTGTACTCCGTCCCATGCCTTCCGGGTGTTGTCGTCGCCATGGTGACGCCGTCAGGGTGTTGACGTCACCGCATGTTGTACTCCGTCCCACGCCGTCCAGGTGTTGTCTTCACCATGGTGACACCGTCCGGGTGTTGTCGTCGCCATGGTGACGCCGTCAGGGTGTTGACGTCACCGAGCGTTGTACCCCGTTCCACGCCGTCCGCGTGCTGTCGTCACCATGGTGACGTCGTCCGGGTGTTGTCGTCGCCGCGGCGACGCCGTCCGGGTGTTGTCGTCACCATGGTGACACCGTCCGGGTGTTGTCGTCGCCATGCTGACGCCGTCAGGGTGTTGACGTCACCGCATGTTGTACTCCGTCCCACGCCGTCCAGGTGTTGTCTTCACCATGGTGACACCGTCCGGGTGTTGTCGTCGCCATGGTGACGCCGTCAGGGTGTTGACGTCACCGCATGTTGTACTCCGTCCCACGCCGTCCAGGTGTTGTCTTCACCATGGTGACACAGTCCGGGTGTTGTCGTCGCCATGGTAACGCCGTCCGGGTGTTGTCATCACCGCGCGTTGTAACCCGTCCCACGCCGTCCTGGTGTTGTCGTCACCGCGGTGACGCCGTCCGGGTGTTGTCGTCACCATGGTGACACCGTCCGGGTGTTGTCGTCGCCATGGTGACGCCGTCAGGGTGTTGTCGTCACCGCGCGTTGTACTCCATCCCACGCCGTCCGGGTGTTGTCGTTGCCGCGGTGACGCCATCCGGGTGTTGTCGTCGCCGTGGTAACGCCGTCCGGGTGTTGTCGTCACCGCGCGTTGTAACCCGTCCCACGCCGTCCTGGTGTTGTCGTCACGGCGGTGACGCCGTCCGGGTGTTGTCGTCACCATGGTGACACCGTCCGGGTGTTGTCGTCGCCATGGTGATGCCGTCAGGGTGTTGTCATCACCGCGCGTTGTACTCCATCCCACGCCGTCCGGGTGTTGTCGTTGCCGCGGTGACGCCGTCCGGGTGTTGTCGTCGCCATGGTAACGCCGTCCGGGTGTTGTCGTCACCGCGCGTTGTACCCCGTCCCACGCCGTCCTGGTGTTGTCTTCACCGCGGTGACGCCGTCCGGGTGTTGTCGTCACCATGGTGACACCGTCCGGGTGTTGTCGTCGCCATGGTGATGCCGTCAGGGTGTTGTCGTCACCGCGCGTTGTACTCCCTCCCACGCCGTCAGGATGTTGTCGTCGCCATGGTAACGCAGTCCGGGTGTTGTCGTCACCGCGGTGACGCCGTCCGGCTGTTGTCGTCACCGCGCGTTGTACTCCGTCCCACACCGTCCGGGAGTTGTCGTCACCATGGTGACACCGTCCGGGTGTTGTCGTCGCCATGGTGACGCCGTCCGGGTGTTGTCGTCACCACGCGTTGTACCCTGTCCCACGCCGTCCGGGTGTTGTCGACACCGCGGTGACGCCGTCCGGGTGTTGTCGTCACCATGGTGACACCGTCCGGGTGTTGTCGTCGCCATGGTGACACCCTCCGGGTGTTGTGCTCACTGCGCGTTGTACCCCGTCCCACGCCGTCCGGCTGTTGTTGTCACCGCGCGTTGTACTCCGTCCCATGCCTTCCGGGTGTTGTCGTCGCCATGGTGACGCCGTCAGGGTGTTGACGTCACCGCATGTTGTACTCCGTCCCACGCCGTCCAGGTGTTGTCTTCACCATGGTGACACAGTCCGGGTGTTGTCGTCGCCATGGTAACGCCGTCCGGGTGTTGTCATCACCGCGCGTTGTAACCCGTCCCACGCCGTCCTGGTGTTGTCGTCACCGCGGTGACGCCGTCCGGGTGTTGTCGTCACCATGGTGACACCGTCCGGGTGTTGTCGTCGCCATGGTGACGCCGTCAGGGTGTTGTCGTCACCGCGCGTTGTACTCCATCCCACGCCGTCCGGGTGTTGTCGTTGCCGCGGTGACGCCGTCCGGGTGTTGTCGTCGCCATGGTGACGCCGTCAGGGTGTTGACGTCACCGCATGTTGTACCCCATTCCACGCCGTCCGCGTGTTGTCGTCATCATGGTGACGTCGTCCGGGTGTTCTCGTCACCGCGCGTTGTACTCCGTCCCACGCCGTCCGGGTGTTGTCGTCGCCGCGGTGAGGCCGTCCGGGTGTTGTCGTCGCCATGGTGACGCCGTCAGGGTGTTGTCGTCACCACGCGTTGTACTCCGTCCCACGCCGTCCGGGAGTTGTCGTCGCAATGGGGACGCCGTCAGGGTGTTGTCGTCGCCATGGTGACGCCGTCCGGCTGTTGTCGTCACCGCGCGTTGTACTCCATCCCACGCCGTCCGGGTGTTGTCGTCACCATGGTGCCGCCGTCCGGGTGTTGTCGTCGCCATGGTAACGCCGTCCGGGTGTTGTCGTCACCGCGCGTTGTAACCCGTCCCACGCCGTCCTGGTGTTGTCGTCAGCGCGGTGACGCCGTCCGGGTGTTGTCGTCACCATGGTGACACCGTCCGGGTGTTGTCGTCGCCATGGTGATGCCGTCAGGGTGTTGTCGTCACCGCGCGTTGTACTCCATCCCACGCCCTCCGTGTGTTGTCGTTGCCGCGGTGACGCCATCCGGGTGTTGTCGTCGCCATGGTAACGCCGTCCGGGTGTTGTCGTCACCGCGCGTTGTAACCCGTCCCACGCCGTCCTGGTGTTGTCGTCACGGCGGTGACGCCGTCCGGGTGATGTCGACACCATGGTGACACCGTCCGGGTGTTGTCGTCGCCATCGTGACGCCGTCAGGGTGTTGACGTCACCGCACGTTGTACCCCGATCCACGCCGTCCGGGTGTTGTCGTCGCCATGGTGACGTCGTCCGGGTGTTGTCGTCACCGTGGTGACGCCGTCTGGCTGTTGTCGTCACCGCGCGTTGTACTCCGTCCCACACCGTCCGGGAGTTGTCGTCACCATGGTGACACCGTCCGGGTGTTGTCGTCGCCATGGTGACGCCGTCCGGGTGTTGTCGTCACCACGCGTTGTAGCCTGTCCCATGCCGTCCGGGTGTTGTCGACACCGCGGTGACGCCGTCCGGGTGTTGTCGTCACCATGGTGACACCGTCCGGGTGTTGTCGTCGCCATGGTGACACCCTCCGGGTGTTCTGCTCACTGCGCGTTGTACCCCGTCCCACGCCGTCCGGCTGTTGTTGTCACCGCGCGTTGTACTCCGTCCCATGCCTTCCGGGTGTTGTCGTCGCCATGGTGACGCCGTCAGGGTGTTGACGTCACCGCATGTTGTACTCCGTCCCACGCCGTCCAGGTGTTGTCTTCACCATGGTGACACCGTCCGGGTGTTGTCGTCGCCATGGTAACGCAGTCCGGGTGTTGTCGTCACCGCGGTGACGCCGTCCGGGTGTTGTCGTCACCATGGGGACGCCGTCAGGGTGTTGTCGTCGCCATGGTGACGCCGTCCGGCTGTTGTCGTCACCGCGCGTTGTAACCCGTCCCACACCGTCCGGGAGTTGTCGTCACCATGGTGACGCCGTCCGGGTGTTGTCGTTGCCATGGTGACGCCGTCAGGGTGTTGACGTCACTGCACGTTGTACCTCGTTCCACGCCGTCCACGTGTTGTCCTCACCATGGTGACGTCGTCCGGGTGTTGTCGTCACCGCGGTGACGCCCTCCGGCTGTTGTCGTCACCGCGCGTTGTACTCCGTCCCACACCGTCCGGGAGTTGTCGTCACCATGGTGACACCGTCCGGGTGTTGTCGTCGCCATGGTGACGCCGTCCGGGTGTTGTCGTCACCACGCGTTGTAGCCTGTCCCATGCCGTCCGGGTGTTGTCGACACCGCGGTGACGCCGTCCGGGTTTTGTCGTCACCATGGTGACACCGTCCGGATGTTGTCGTCGCCATGGTGACACCCTCCGGGTGTTGTGCTCACTGCGCGTTGTACCCCGTCCCACGCCGTCCGGCTGTTGTTGTCACCGCGCGTTGTACTCCGTCCCATGCCTTCCGGGTGTTGTCGTCGCCATGGTGACGCCGTCAGGGTGTTGACGTCACCGCATGTTGTACTCCGTCCCACGCCGTCCAGGTGTTGTCTTCACCATGGTGACACCGTCCGGGTGTTGTCGTCACCATGGTGACACCGTCCGGGTGTTGTCGTCGCCATGGTGACGCCGTCCGACTGTTGTCGTCACCACGCG
Organism: Tinamus guttatus; assembly: GCF_059628265.1. NCBI lineage: Eukaryota > Metazoa > Chordata > Aves > Tinamiformes > Tinamidae > Tinamus > Tinamus guttatus. The sequence continues at coordinate 513,381 of NW_028288571.1, read as the reverse complement.
TTGTACTCCGTCCAACGCCGTCCGGGTGTTGTCGTCGCCATGGGGACGCCGTCAGGGTGTTGTCGTCACCGCGCGTTGTACTTCGTCCCACACCGTCCGGGAGTTGTCGTCACCATGGTGACACCGTCCGGGTGTTGTCGTCGCCATGGTGACGCCGTCCGGGTGTTGTCGTCACCGCGCGTTGTACCCTGTCCCACGCCGTCCGGGTGATGTCGACACCGCGGTGACGCCGTCCGGGTGTTGTCGTCACCGCGCGTTGTACTCCGTCCCACGACGTCCGGGAGTTGTCGTCGCCATGGTGACGCCTTCCGGGTGTTGTCGTCACCATGGTGACACCGTCCGGGTGTTATCGTCGCCATGGTGACGCCGTCCGCGTGTTTTCTTCACCGCAGTGACGCCGTCCGGGTGTTGTCGTCACCGCGCGTTGTACTCCGTCCCACACCGTCCGGGAGTTGTCGTCACCATGGTGACGCCGTCCGGGTGTTGTCGTCGCCATCGTGACGCCGTCCGGGTGTTGTCGTCACCGCGCGTTGTACCCTGTCCCACGCCGTCCGGGTGATGTCGACACCGCGGTGACGCCGTCCGGGTGTTGTCGTCACCATGGTGACACCGTCCGGGTGTTGTCGTCGCCATGGTGACGCCGCCAGGGTGTTGTCGTCACCGCGCGTTGTACTCCATCCCACGCCGTCCGGGTGTTGTTGTCACCATGGTGACGCCGTCCGGGTGTTGTCGTCACAGCGGTGACGCCGTCCGGGTGTTGTCGTCACCGCGCGTTGTACTCCGTCCCACACCGTCCGGGAGTTGTCGTCACCATGGTGACACCGTCCGGGTGTTGTCGTCGCCATGGTGACGCCGTCCGGGTGTTGTCGTCACCGCGCGCTGTACCCTGTCCCACGCCGTCCGGGTGATGTCGACACCATGGTGACACCGTCCGGGTGTTGTCGTCGCCATGGTGACGCCGTCAGGGTGTTGACGTCACCGCACGTTGTACCCCGATCCACGCCGTCCGGGTGTTGTCGTCGCCATGGTGACGTCGTCCGGGTGTTGTCGTCACCGTGGTGACGCCGTCCGGCTGTTGTCGTCACCGCGCGTTGTACTCCGTCCCACACCGTCCGGGAGTTGTCGTCACCATGGTGACACCGTCCGGGTGTTGTCGTCGCCATGGTGATGCCGTCAGGGTGTTGTCGTCACCGCGCGTTGTACTCCATCCCACGCCCTCCGTGTGTTGTCGTTGCCGCGGTGACGCCATCCGGGTGTTGTCGTCGCCATGGTAACGCCGTCCGGGTGTTGTCGTCACCGCGCGTTGTAACCCGTCCCACGCCGTCCTGGTGTTGTCGTCACGGCGGTGACGCCGTCCGGGTGATGTCGACACCATGGTGACACCGTCCGGGTGTTGTCGTCGCCATGGTGACGCCGTCAGGGTGTTGACGTCACCGCACGTTTTACCCCGATCCACGCCGTCCGGGTGTTGTCGTCGCCATGGTGACGTCGTCCGGGTGTTGTCGTCACCGTGGTGACGCCGTCCGGCTGTTGTCGTCACCGCGCGTTGTACTCCGTCCCACACCGTCCGGGAGTTGTCGTCACCATGGTGACACCGTCCGGGTGTTGTCGTCGCCATGGTGACGCCGTCCGGGTGTTGTCGTCACCACGCGTTGTAGCCTGTCCCATGCCGTCCGGGTGTTGTCGACACCGCGGTGACACCGTCCGGGTGTTGTCGTCACCATGGTGACACCGTCCGGGTGTTATCGTCGCCATGGTGACACCCTCCGGGTGTTCTGCTCACTGCGCGTTGTACCCCGTCCCACGCCGTCCGGCTGTTGTTGTCACCGCGCGTTGTACTCCGTCCCATGCCTTCCGGGTGTTGTCGTCGCCATGGTGACGCCGTCAGGGTGTTGACGTCACCGCATGTTGTACTCCGTCCCACGCCGTCCAGGTGTTGTCTTCACCATGGTGACACCGTCCGGGTGTTGTCGTCGCCATGGTGACGCCGTCAGGGTGTTGTCGTCACCGCGCGTTGTACTCCATCCCACGCCGTCCGGGTGTTGTCGTTGCCGCGGTGACGCCGTCCGGGTGTTGTCGTCGCCATGGTAACGCCGTCCGGGTGTTGTCGTCACCGCGCGTTGTACCCCGTCCCACGCCGTCCTGGTGTTGTCGTCACCGCGGTGACGCCGTCCGGGTGTTGTCGTCACCATGGTGACACCGTCCGGGTGTTGTCGTCGCCATGGTGATGCCGTCAGGGTGTTGTCGTCACCGCGCGTTGTACTCCCTCCCACGCCGTCAGGATGTTGTCGTCGCCATGGTAACGCAGTCCGGGTGTTGTCGTCACCGCGGTGACGCCGTCCGGCTGTTGTCGTCACCGCGCGTTGTACTCCGTCCCACACCGTCCGGGAGTTGTCGTCACCATGGTGACACCGTCCGGGTGTTGTCGTCACCATGGTGACACCGTCCGGGTGTTGTCGTCGCCATGGTGACACCCTCTGGGTGTTGTGCTCACGGCGTGTTGTACCCCGTCCCACGCCGTCCGGCTGTTGTTGTCACCGCGCGTTGTACTCCGTCCCATGCCTTCCGGGTGTTGTCGTTGCCATGGTGACGCCGTCAGGGTGTTGACGTCACCGCATGTTGTACTCCGTCCCACGCCGTCCAGGTGTTGTCTTGACCATGGTGACACCGTCCGGGTGTTGTCGTCGCCATGGTGACGCCGTCCGGGTGTTGTCGTCACCGCGCGTTGTACCCCGTCCCACGCCGTCCTGGTGTTGTCGTCACCGCGGTGACGCCGTCCGGGTGTTGTCATCACCATGGTGACACCGTCCGGGTGTTGTCATCGCCATGGTGACGCCGTCAGGGTGTTGTCGTCACCGCGCGTTGTACTCCATCCCACGCCGTCCGGGTGTTGTCGTTGCCGCGGTGACGCCGTCCGGGTGTTGTCGTCGCCATGGTAACGCCGTCCGGGTGTTGTCGTCACCGCGCGTTGTACCCCGTCCCACGCCGTCCTGGTGTTGTCGTCACCGCGGTGACGCCGTCCGGGTGTTGTCGTCACCATGGTGACACCGTCCGGGTGTTGTCGTCGCCATGGTGATGCCGTCAGGGTGTTGTCGTCACCGCGCGTTGTACTCCCTCCCACGCCGTCAGGATGTTGTCGTCGCCATGGTAACGCAGTCCGGGTGTTGTCGTCACCGCGGTGACGCCGTCCGGCTGTTGTCGTCACCGCGCGTTGTACTCCGTCCCACACCGTCCGGGAGTTGTCGTCACCATGGTGACACCGTCCGGGTGTTGTCGTCGCCATGGTGACACCGTCCGGGTGTTGTCGTCGCCATGGTGACGCCGTCCGGGTGTTGTCGTCACCACGCGTTGTACCCTGTCCCACGCCGTCCGGGTGTTGTCGACACCGCGGTGACGCCGTCCGGGTGTTGTCGTCACCATGGTGACACCGTCCGGGTGTTGTCGTCGCCATGGTGACGCCGTCCGGGTGTTGTCGTCACCACGCGTTTTACCCTGTCCCACGCCGTCCGGGTGTTGTCGACACCGCGGTGACGCCGTCCGGGTGTTGTCGTCACCATGGTGACACCGTCCGGGTGTTGTCGTCGCCATGGTGACACCCTCCGGGTGTTGTGCTCACTGCGCGTTGTACCCCGTCCCACGCCGTCCGGCTGTTGTTGTCACCGCGCGTTGTACTCCGTCCCATGCCTTCCGGGTGTTGTCGTCGCCATGGTGACGCCGTCAAGGTGTTGACGTCACCGCATGTTGTACTCCGTCCCACGCCGTCCAGCTGTTGTCTTCACCCTGGTGACACAGTCCGGGTGTTGTCGTCGCCATGGTAACGCCGTCCGGGTGTTGTCATCACCGCGCGTTGTAACCCGTCCCACGCCGTCCTGGTGTTGTCGTCACCGCGGTGACGCCGTCCGGGTGTTGTCGTCACCATGGTGACACCGTCCGGGTGTTGTCGTCGCCATGGTGACGCCGTCAGGGTGTTGTCGTCACCACGCGTTGTACTCCATCCCACGCCGTCCGGGTGTTGTCGTCACCGCGGTGACGCCGTCCGGGTGTTGTCGTCACCATGGTGACACCGTCCGGGTGTTGTCGTCGCCATGGTGACACACTCCGGGTGTTGTGCTCACTGCGCGTTGTACCCCGTCCCACGCCGTCCGGCTGTTGTTGTCACCGCGCGTTGTACTCCGTCCCATGCCTTCCGGGTGTTGTCGTCGCCATGGTGACGCCGTCAAGGTGTTGACGTCACCGCATGTTGTACTCCGTCCCACGCCGTCCAGGTGTTGTCTTCACCCTGGTGACACAGTCCGGGTGTTCTCGTCGCCATGGTAACGCCGTCCGGGTGTTGTCATCACCGCGCGTTGTAACCCGTCCCACGCCGTCCTGGTGTTGTCGTCACCGCGGTGACGCCGTCCGGGTGTTGTCGTCACCATGGTGACACCGTCCGGGTGTTGTCGTCGCCATGGTGATGCCGTCAGGGTGTTGTCGTCACCGCGCGTTGTACTCCATCCCACGCCGTCCGGGTGTTGTCGTTGCCGCGGTGACGCCATCCGGGTGTTGTCGTCGCCATGGTAACGCCGTCCGGGTGTTGTCGTCACCGCGCGTTGTAACCCGTCCCACGCCGTCCTGGTGTTGTCGTCACCGCGGTGACGCCGTCCGGGTGTTGTCGTCACCATGGTGACACCGTCCGGGTGTTGTCGTCGCCATGGTGACGCCGTCAGGGTGTTGTCGTCACCGCGCGTTGTACTCCATCCCACGCCGTCCGGGTGTTGTCGTTGCCGCGGTGACGCCATCCGGGTGTTGTCGTCGCCATGGTAACGCCGTCCGGGTGGTGTCGTCACCGCGCGTTGTAACCCGTCCCACGCCGTCCTGGTGTTGTCTTGACCATGGTGACACCGTCCGGGTGTTGTCGTCGCCATGGTGACGCCGTCCGGGTGTTGTCGTCACCGCGCGTTGTACCCCGTCCCACGCCGTCCTGGTGTTGTCGTCACCGCGGTGACGCCGTCCGGGTGTTGTCATCACCATGGTGACACCGTCCGGGTGTTGTCATCGCCATGGTGACGCCGTCAGGGTGTTGTCGTCACCGCGCGTTGTACTCCATCCCACGCCGTCCGGGTGTTGTCGTTGCCGCGGTGACGCCGTCCGGGTGTTGTCGTCGCCATGGTAACGCCGTCCGGGTGTTGTCGTCACCGCGCGTTGTACCCCGTCCCACGCCGTCCTGGTGTTGTCGTCACCGCGGTGACGCCGTCCGGGTGTTGTCGTCACCATGGTGACACCGTCCGGGTGTTGTCGTCGCCATGGTGATGCCGTCAGGGTGTTGTCGTCACCGCGCGTTGTACTCCCTCCCACGCCGTCAGGATGTTGTCGTCGCCATGGTAACGCAGTCCGGGTGTTGTCGTCACCGCGGTGACGCCGTCCGGCTGTTGTCGTCACCGCGCGTTGTACTCCGTCCCACACCGTCCGGGAGTTGTCGTCACCATGGTGACACCGTCCGGGTGTTGTCGTCGCCATGGTGACGCCGTCCGGGTGTTGTCGTCACCACGCGTTGTACCCTGTCCCACGCCGTCCGGGTGTTGTCGACACCGCGGTGACGCCGTCCGGGTGTTGTCGTCACCATGGTGACACCGTCCGGGTGTTGTCGTCGCCATGGTGACGCCGTCCGGGTGTTGTCGTCACCACGCGTTTTACCCTGTCCCACGCCGTCCGGGTGTTGTCGACACCGCGGTGACGCCGTCCGGGTGTTGTCGTCACCATGGTGACACCGTCCGGGTGTTGTCGTCGCCATGGTGACACCCTCCGGGTGTTGTGCTCACTGCGCGTTGTACCCCGTCCCACGCCGTCCGGCTGTTGTTGTCACCGCGCGTTGTACTCCGTCCCATGCCTTCCGGGTGTTGTCGTCGCCATGGTAACGCCGTCCGGGTGTTGTCGTCACCGCGCGTTGTAACCCGTCCCACGCCGTCCTGGTGTTGTCGTCACCGCGGTGACGCCGTCCGGGTGCTGTCGTCACCATGGTGACACCGTCCGGGTGTTGTCGTCGCCATGGTAACGCCGTCCGGGTGTTGTCGTCACCGCGCGTTGTAACCCGTCCCACGCCGTCCTGGTGTTGTCGTCACCGCGGTGACGCCGTCCGGGTGTTGTCGTCACCATGGTGACACCGTCCGGGTGTTGTCGTCGCCATGGTGACGCCGTCAGGGTGTTGTCGTCACCGCGCGTTGTACTCCATCCCACGCCGTCCGGGTGTTGTCGTTGCCGCGGTGACGCCATCCGGGTGTTGTCGTCGCCATGGTAACGCCGTCCGGGTGTTGTCGTCACCGCGCGTTGTAACCCGTCCCACGCTGTCCTGGTGTTGTCGTCACCGCGGTGACGCCGTCCGGGTGTTGTCGTCACCATGGTGACACCGTCCGGGTGTTGTCGTCGCCATGGTGACGCCGTCCGGGTGTTGTCGTCACCGCGCGTTGTACTCCATCCCACGCCGTCCGGGTGTTGTCGTTGCCGCGGTGACGCCGTCCGGGTGTTGTCGTCGCCATGGTGACACCGTCCGGGTGTTGTCTTCGCCATGGTGACGCCGTCAGGGTGTTGTCGTCACCGCGCGTTGTACTCCATCCCACGCCGTCCGGGTGTTGTCGTTGCCGCGGTGACGCCACCCGGGTGTTGTCGTCGCCATGGTAACGCCGTCCGGGTGTTGTCGTCACCGCGGTGAGGCCGTCCGGGTGCTGTCGTCAACATGGTGACACCGTCCGGGTGTTGTCGTCGCCATGGTAACGCCGTCCGGGTGTTGTCGTCACCGCGCGTTGTAACCCGTCCCACGCCGTCCTGGTGTTGTCGTCACCGCGGTGACGCCGTCCGGGTGTTGTCGTCGCCATGGTAACGCCGTCCGGGTGTTGTCGTCGCCATGGTGACGCCGTCAGGGTGTTGTCGTCACCGCGCGTTGTACTCCATCCCACGCCGTCCGGGTGTTGTCGTTGCCGCGGTGACGCCATCCGGGTGTTGTCGTCGCCATGGTAACGCCGTCCGGGTGTTGTCGTCACCGCGCGTTGTAACCCGTCCCATGCCGTCCTGGTGTTGTCGTCACCGCGGTGACGCCGTCCGGGTGTTGTCGTCACCATGGTGACACCGTCCGGGTGTTGTCGTCGCCATGGTGACACCGTCAGGGTGTTGTCGTCACCGCGCGTTGTACTCCATCCCACGCCGTCCGGGTGTTGTCGTTGCCGCGGTGACGCCATCCGGGTGTTGTCGTCGCCATGGTAACGCCGTCCGGGTGTTGTCGTCACCGCGCGTTGTAACCCGTCCCACGCCGTCCTGGTGTTGTCGTCACCGCGGTGACGCCGTCCGGGTGTTGTCGTCACCATGGTGCCGCCGTCCGGGTGTTGTCGTCACCACGCGTTGTACCCTGTCACACGCCGTCCGGGTGTTGTCGACACCGCGGTGACGCCGTCCTGGTGTTGTCGTCACCATGGTGACACCGTCCGGGTGTTGTCGTCGCCATGGTGACACCCTCTGGGTGTTGTGCTCACGGCGTGTTGTACCCCGTCCCACGCCGTCCGGCTGTTGTTGTCACCGCGCGTTGTACTCCGTCCCATGCCTTCCGGGTGTTGTCGTCGCCATGGTGACGCCGTCAGGGTGTTGACGTCACCGCATGTTGTACTCCGTCCCACGCCGTCCAGGTGTTGTCTTGACCATGGTGACACCGTCCGGGTGTTGTCGTCGCCATGGTGACGCCGTCCGGGTGTTGTCGTCACCGCGCGTTGTACCCCGTCCCACGCCGTCCTGGTGTTGTCGTCACCGCGGTGACGCCGTCCGGGTGTTGTCATCACCATGGTGACACCGTCCGGGTGTTGTCATCGCCATGGTGACGCCGTCAGGGTGTTGTCGTCACCGCGCGTTGTACTCCATCCCACGCCGTCCGGGTGTGGTCGTCGCCGCGGTGACGCCATCCGGGTGTTGTCGTCGCCATGGTAACGCCGTCCGGGTGTTGTCGTCACCGCGCGTTGTAACCCGTCCCACGCCGTCCTGGTGTTGTCGTCACCGCGGTGACGCCGTCCGGGTGTTGTCGTCACCATGGTGACACCGTCCGGGTGTTGTCGTCGCCATGGTGACGCCGTCAGGGTGTTGTCGTCACCGCGCGTTGTACTCCATCCCACGCCGTCCGGGTGTTGTCGTTGCCGCGGTGACGCCATCCGGGTGTTGTCGTCGCCATGGTAACGCCGTCCGGGTGTTGTCGTCACCGCGCGTTGTAACCCGTCCCACGCCGTCCTGGTGTTGTCGTCACCGCGGTGACGCCGTCCGGGTGTTGTCGTCACCATGGTGACACCGTCCGGGTGTTGTCGTCGCCATGGTGACGCCGTCAGGGTGTTGTCGTCACCGCGCGTTGTACTCCATCCCACGCCGTCCGGGTGTTGTCGTTGCCGCGGTGACGCCATCCGGGTGTTGTCGTCGCCATGGTAACGCCGTCCGGGTGTTGTCGTCACCGCGCGTTGTAACCCGTCCCACGCCGTCCTGGTGTTGTCGTCACCGCGGTGACGCCGTCCGGGTGTTGTCGTCACCATGGTGACACCGTCCGGGTGTTGTCGTCGCCATGGTGACGCCGTCAGGGTGTTGTCGTCACCGCGCGTTGTACTCCATCCCACGCCGTCCGGGTGTTGTCGTTGCCGCGGTGACGCCATCCGGGTGTTGTCGTCGCCATGGTAACGCCGTCCGGGTGTTGTCGTCACCGCGCGTTGTACCCCGTCCCACGCCGTCCTGGTGTTGTCGTCACCGCGGTGACGCCGTCCGGGTGTTGTCGTCACCATGGTGACACCGTCCGGGTGTTGTCGTCGCCATGGTGACGCCGTCAGGGTGTTGTCGTCACCGCGCGTTGTACTCCATCCCACGCCGTCCGGGTGTTGTCGTTGCCGCGGTGACGCCATCCGGGTGTTGTCGTCGCCATGGTAACGCCGTCCGGGTGTTGTCGTCGCCATGGTGACGCCGTCAGGGTGTTGTCGTCACCGCGCGTTGTACTCCATCCCACGCCGTCCGGGTGTTGTCGTCGCCATGGTAACGCCGTCCGGGTGTTGTCGTCACCGCGCGTTGTAACCCGTCCCACGCCGTCCTGGTGTTGTCGTTACCGCGGTGACGCCGTCCGGGTGTTGTCGTCACCATGGTGACACCGTCCGGGTGTTGTCGTCGCCATGGTAACGCCGTCCGGGTGTTGTCGTCACCGCGCGTTGTAACCCGTCCCACGCCGTCCTGGTGTTGTCGTCACCGCGGTGACGCCGTCCGGGTGTTGTCGTCACCATGGTGACACCGTCCGGGTGTTGTCGTCGCCATGGTGACGCCGTCAGGGTGTTGTCGTCACCGCGCGTTGTACTCCATCCCACGCCGTCCGGGTGTTGTCGTTGCCGCGGTGACGCCATCCGGGTGTTGTCGTCGCCATGGTAACGCCATCCGGGTGTTGTCGTCACCGCGCGTTGTAACCCGTCCCACGCCGTCCTGGTGTTGTCGTCACCGCGGTGACGCCGTCCGGGTGTTGTCGTCACCATGGTGACACCGTCCGGGTGTTGTCGTCGCCATGGTGACGCCGTCAGGGTGTTGTCGTCACCGCGCGTTGTACTCCATCCCACGCCGTCCGGGTGTTGTCGTTGCCGCGGTGACGCCATCCGGGTGTTGTCGTCGCCATGGTAACGCCGTCCGGGTGTTGTCGTCACCGCGCGTTGTAACCCGTCCCACGCCGTCCTGGTGTTGTCGTCACCACGGTGACGCCGTCCGGGTGTTGTCGTCACCATGGTGACACCGTCCGGGTGTTGTCGTCGCCATGGTGACGCCGTCAGGGTGTTGTCGTCACCGCGCGTTGTACTCCATCCCACGCCGTCCGGGTGTTGTCGTTGCCGCGGTGACGCCATCCGGGTGTTGTCGTCGCCATGGTAACGCCGTCCGGGTGTTGTCGTCACCGCGCGTTGTAACCCGTCCCACGCCGTCCTGGTGTTGTCGTCACCGCGGTGACGCCGTCCGGGTGTTGTCGTCACCATGGTGACACCGTCCGGGTGTTGTCGTCGCCATGGTGACGCCGTCAGGGTGTTGTCGTCACCGCGCGTTGTACTCCATCCCACGCCGTCCGGGTGTTGTCGTTGCCGCGGTGACGCCATCCGGGTGTTGTCGTCGCCATGGTAACGCCGTCCGGGTGTTGTCGTCACCGCGCGTTGTAACCCGTCCCACGCCGTCCTGGTGTTGTCGTCACCGCGGTGACGCCGTCCGGGTGTTGTCGTCACCATGGTGACACCGTCCGGGTGTTGTCGTCGCCATGGTGACGCCGTCAGGGTGTTGTCGTCACCGCGCGTTGTACTCCATCCCACGCCGTCCGGGTGTTGTCGTTGCCGCGGTGACGCCATCCGGGTGTTGTCGTCGCCATGGTAACGCCGTCCGGGTGTTGTCGTCACCGCGCGTTGTAACCCGTCCCACGCCGTCCTGGTGTTGTCGTCACCGCGGTGACGCCGTCCGGGTGTTGTCGTCACCATGGTGACACCGTCCGGGTGTTGTCGTCGCCATGGTGACGCCGTCAGGGTGTTGTCGTCACCGCGCGTTGTACTCCATCCCACGCCGTCCGGGTGTTGTCGTTGCCGCGGTGACGCCATCCGGGTGTTGTCGTCGCCACGGTAACGCCGTCCGGGTGTTGTCGTCACCGCGCGTTGTAACCCGTCCCACGCCGTCCGGGTGTTGTCGTCACCGCGGTGACGCCGTCCGGGTGTTGTCGTCACCATGGTGACACCGTCCGGGTGTTGTCGTCGCCATGGTGACGCCGTCAGGGTGTTGTCGTCACCGCGCGTTGTACTCCATCCCACGCCGTCCGGGTGTTGTCGTCGCCGCGGTGACGCCATCCGGGTGTTGTCGTCGCCATGATAACGCCGTCCGGGTGTTGTCGTCACCGCGCGTTGTAACCCGTCCCACGCCGTCCTGGTGTTGTCGTCACCGCGGTGACGCCGTCCGGGTGTTGTCGTCACCATGGTGACACCGTCCGGGTGTTGTCGTCGCCATGGTGACGCCGTCAGGGTGTTGTCGTCACCGCGCGTTGTACTCCATCCCACGCCGTCCGGGTGTTGTCGTTGCCGCGGTGACGCCATCCGGGTGTTGTCGTCGCCATGGTAACGCCGTCCGGGTGTTGTCGTCACCGCGCGTTGTAACCCGTCCCACGCCGTCCTGGTGTTGTCGTCACCGCGGTGACGCCGTCCGGGTGTTGTCGTCACCATGGTGACACCGTCCGGGTGTTGTCGTCGCCATGGTGACGCCGTCAGGGTGTTGTCGTCACCGCGCGTTGTACTCCATCCCACGCCGTCCGGGTGTTGTCGTCGCCATGGTAACGCCGTCCGGGTGTTGTCGTCACCGCGCGTTGTAACCCGTCCCACGCCGTCCTGGTGTTGTCGTCACCGCGGTGACGCCGTCCGGGTGTTGTCGTCACCATGGTGACACCGTCCGGGTGTTGTCGTCACCGCGCGTTGTAACCCGTCCCACGCCGTCCTGGTGTTGTCGTCACCGCGGTGACGCCGTCCGGGTGTTGTCGTCACCATGGTGACACCGTCCGGGTGTTGTCGTCGCCATGGTGACGCCGTCAGGGTGTTGTCGTCACCGCGCGTTGTACTCCATCCCACGCCGTCCGGGTGTTGTCGTTGCCGCGGTGACGCCATCCGGGTGTTGTCGTCGCCATGGTAACGCCGTCCGGGTGTTGTCGTCACCGCGCGTTGTAACCCGTCCCACGCCGTCCTGGTGTTGTCGTCACCGCGGTGACGCCGTCCGGGTGTTGTCGTCACCATGGTGACACCGTCCGGGTGTTGTCGTCGCCATGGTGACGCCGTCAGGGTGTTGTCGTCACCGCGCGTTGTACTCCATCCCACGCCGTCCGGGTGTTGTCGTCGCCGCGGTGACGCCATCCGGGTGTTGTCGTCGCCATGGTAACGCCGTCCGGGTGTTGTCGTCACCGCGCGTTGTAACCCGTCCCACGCCGTCCTGGTGTTGTCGTCACCGCGGTGACGCCGTCCGGGTGTTGTCGTCACCATGGTGACACCGTCCGGGTGTTGTCGTCGCCATGGTGACGCCGTCAGGGTGTTGTCGTCACCGCGCGTTGTACTCCATCCCACGCCGTCCGGGTGTTGTCGTCGCCGCGGTGACGCCATCCGGGTGTTGTCGTCGCCATGGTAACGCCGTCCGGGTGTTGTCGTCACCGCGCGTTGTAACCCGTCCCACGCCGTCCTGGTGTTGTCGTCACCGCGGTGACGCCGTCCGGGTGTTGTCGTCACCATGGTGACACCGTCCGGGTGTTGTCGTCGCCATGGTGACGCCGTCAGGGTGTTGTCGTCACCGCGCGTTGTACTCCATCCCACGCCGTCCGGGTGTTGTCGTTGCCGCGGTGACGCCATCCGGGTGTTGTCGTCGCCATGGTAACGCCGTCCGGGTGTTGTCGTCACCGCGCGTTGTAACCCGTCCCACGCCGTCCTGGTGTTGTCGTCACCGCGGTGACGCCGTCCGGGTGTTGTCGTCACCATGGTGACACCGTCCGGGTGTTGTCGTCGCCATGGTGACGCCGTCAGGGTGTTGTCGTCACCGCGCGTTGTACTCCATCCCACGCCGTCCGGGTGTTGTCGTTGCCGCGGTGACGCCATCCGGGTGTTGTCGTCGCCATGGTAACGCCGTCCGGGTGTTGTCGTCACCGCGCGTTGTAACCCGTCCCACGCCGTCCTGGTGTTGTCGTCACCGCGGTGACGCCGTCCGGGTGTTGTCGTCACCATGGTGACACCGTCCGGGTGTTGTCGTCGCCATGGTGACGCCGTCAGGGTGTTGTCGTCACCGCGCGTTGTACTCCATCCCACGCCGTCCGGGTGTGGTCGTTGCCGCGGTGACGCCATCCGGGTGTTGTCGTCGCCATGGTGACGCCGTCCGGGTGTTGTCGTCACCGCGCGTTGTAACCCGTCCCACGCCGTCCTGGTGTTGTCGTCACCGCGGTGACGCCGTCCGGGTGTTGTCGTCACCATGGTGACACCGTCCGGGTGTTGTCGTCGCCATGGTGACGCCGTCAGGGTGTTGTCGTCACCGCGCGTTGTAACCCGTCCCACGCCGTCCTGGTGTTGTCGTCACCGCGGTGACGCCGTCCGGGTGTTGTCGTCACCATGGTGACACCGTCCGGGTGTTGTCGTCGCCATGGTGACGCCGTCAGGGTGTTGTCGTCACCGCGCGTTGTACTCCATCCCACGCCGTCCGGGTGTTGTCGTCGCCGCGGTGACGCCATCCGGGTGTTGTCGTCGCCATGGTAACGCCGTCCGGGTGTTGTCGTCACCGCGCGTTGTAACCCGTCCCACGCCATCCTGGTGTTGTCTTCACCGCGGTGACGCCGTCCGGGTGTTGTCGTCACCATGGTGACACCGTCCGGGTGTTGTCGTCGCCATGGTGACGCCGTCAGGGTGTTGTCGTCACCGCGCGTTGTACTCCATCCCACGCCGTCCGGGTGTTGTCGTTGCCGCGGTGACGCCATCCGGGTGTTGTCGTCGCCATGGTAACGCCGTCCGGGTGTTGTCGTCACCGCGCGTTGTAACCCGTCCCACGCCGTCCTGGTGTTGTCGTCACCGCGGTGACGCCGTCCGGGTGTTGTCGTCACCATGGTGACACCGTCCGGGTGTTGTCGTCGCCATGGTGACGCCGTCAGGGTGTTGTCGTCACCGCGCGTTGTACTCCATCCCACGCCGTCCGGGTGTGGTCGTTGCCGCGGTGACGCCATCCGGGTGTTGTCGTCGCCATGGTGACGCCGTCCGGGTGTTGTCGTCACCGCGCGTTGTAACCCGTCCCACGCCGTCCTGGTGTTGTCGTCACCGCGGTGACGCCGTCCGGGTGTTGTCGTCACCATGGTGACACCGTCCGGGTGTTGTCGTCGCCATGGTGACGCCGTCAGGGTGTTGTCATCACCGCGCGTTGTACTCCATCCCACGCCGTCCGGGTGTTGTCGTTGCCGCGGTGACGCCATCCGGTGTTGTCGTCGCCATGGTAACGCCGTCCGGGTGTTGTCGTCACCGCGCGTTGTAACCCGTCCCACGCCGTCCTGGTGTTGTCGTCACCGCGGTGACGCCGTCCGGGTGTTGTCGTCACCATGGTGACACCGTCCGGGTGTTGTCGTCGCCATGGTGACGCCGTCAGGGTGTTGTCGTCACCGCGCGTTGTACTCCATCCCACGCCGTCCGGGTGTTGTCGTTGCCGCGGTGACGCCATCCGGGTGTTGTCGTCGCCATGGTAACGCCGTCCGGGTGTTGTCGTCACCGCGCGTTGTAACCCGTCCCACGCCGTCCTGGTGTTGTCGTCACCGCGGTGACGCCGTCCGGGTGTTGTCGTCACCATGGTGACACCGTCCGGGTGTTGTCGTCGCCATGGTGACGCCGTCAGGGTGTTGTCGTCACCGCGCGTTGTACTCCATCCCACGCCGTCCGGGTGTTGTCGTTGCCGCGGTGATGCCATCCGGGTGTTGTCGTCGCCATGGTAACGCCGTCCGGGTGTTGTCGTCACCGCGCGTTGTAACCCGTCCCATGCCGTCCTGGTGTTGTCGTCACCGCGGTGACGCCGTCCGGGTGTTGTCGTCACCATGGTGACACCGTCCGGGTGTTGTCGTCGCCATGGTGACGCCGTCAGGGTGTTGTCGTCACCGCGCGTTGTACTCCATCCCACGCCGTCCGGGTGTTGTCGTCGCCGCGGTGACGCCATCCGGGTGTTGTCGTCGCCATGGTAACGCCGTCCGGGTGTTGTCGTCACCGCGCGTTGTAACCCGTCCCACGCCGTCCTGGTGTTGTCGTCACCGCGGTGACGCCGTCCGGGTGTTGTCGTCACCATGGTGACACCGTCCGGGTGTTGTCGTCGCCATGGTGACGCCGTCAGGGTGTTGTCGTCACCGCGCGTTGTACTCCATCCCACGCCGTCCGGGTGTTGTCGTTGCCGCGGTGACGCCATCCGGGTGTTGTCGTCGCCATGGTAACGCCGTCCGGGTGTTGTCGTCACCGCGCGTTGTAACCCGTCCCACGCCGTCCTGGTGGTGTCGTCTCCGCGGTGACGCCGTCCGGGTGTTGTCGTCACCATGGTGACACCGTCCGGGTGTTGTCGTCGCCATGGTGACGCCGTCAGGGTGTTGTCGTCACCGCGCGTTGTACTCCATCCCACGCCGTCCGGGTGTTGTCGTCGCCGCGGTGACGCCATCCGGGTGTTGTCGTCGCCATGGTAACGCCGTCCGGGTGTTGTCGTCACCGCGCGTTGTAACCCGTCCCACGCCGTCCTGGTGGTGTCGTCTCCGCGGTGACGCCGTCCGGGTGTTGTCGTCACCATGGTGACACCGTCCGGGTGTTGTCGTCGCCATGGTGACGCCGTCAGGGTGTTGTCGTCACCGCGCGTTGTACTCCATCCCACGCCGTCCGGGTGTTGTCGTCGCCGCGGTGACGCCATCCGGGTGTTGTCGTCGCCATGGTAACGCCGTCCGGGTGTTGTCGTCACCGCGCGTTGTAACCCGTCCCACGCCGTCCTGGTGTTGTCGTCACCGCGGTGACGCCGTCCGGGTGTTGTCGTCACCATGGTGACACCGTCCGGGTGTTGTCGTCGCCATGGTGACGCCGTCAGGGTGTTGTCGTCACCGCGCGTTGTACTCCATCCCACGCCGTCCGGGTGTTGTCGTTGCCGCGGTGACGCCATCCGGGTGTTGTCGTCGCCATGGTAACGCCGTCCGGGTGTTGTCGTCACCGCGCGTTGTAACCCGTCCCACGCCGTCCTGGTGTTGTCGTCACCGCGGTGACGCCGTCCGGGTGTTGTCGTCACCATGGTGACACCGTCCGGGTGTTGTCGTCGCCATGGTGACGCCGTCAGGGTGTTGTCGTCACCGCGCGTTGTACTCCATCCCACGCCGTCCGGGTGTTGTCGTTGCCGCGGTGACGCCATCCGGGTGTTGTCGTCGCCATGGTAACGCCATCCGGGTGTTGTCGTCACCGCGCGTTGTAACCCGTCCCACGCCGTCCTGGTGTTGTCGTCACCGCGGTGACGCCGTCCGGGTGTTGTCGTCACCATGGTGACACCGTCCGGGTGTTGTCGTCGCCATGGTGACGCCGTCAGGGTGTTGTCGTCACCGCGCGTTGTACTCCATCCCACGCCGTCCGGGTGTTGTCGTTGCCGCGGTGACGCCATCCGGGTGTTGTCGTCGCCATGGTAACGCCGTCCGGGTGTTGTCGTCACCGCGCGTTGTAACCCGTCCCACGCCGTCCTGGTGTTGTCGTCACCGCGGTGACGCCGTCCGGGTGTTGTCGTCACCATGGTGACACCGTCCGGGTGTTGTCGTCGCCATGGTGACGCCGTCAGGGTGTTGTCGTCACCGCGCGTTGTACTCCATCCCACGCCGTCCGGGTGTTGTCGTTGCCGCGGTGACGCCATCCGGGTGTTGTCGTCGCCATGGTAACGCCGTCCGGGTGTTGTCGTCACCGCGCGTTGTAACCCGTCCCACGCCGTCCTGGTGTTGTCGTCACCGCGGTGACGCCGTCCGGGTGTTGTCGTCACCATGGTGACACCGTCCGGGTGTTGTCGTCGCCATGGTGACGCCGTCAGGGTGTTGTCGTCACCGCGCGTTGTACTCCATCCCACGCCGTCCGGGTGTTGTCGTTGCCGCGGTGACGCCATCCGGGTGTTGTCGTCGCCATGGTAACGCCGTCCGGGTGTTGTCGTCACCGCGCGTTGTAACCCGTCCCACGCCGTCCTGGTGTTGTCGTCACCGCGGTGACGCCGTCCGGGTGTTGTCGTCACCATGGTGACACCGTCCGGGTGTTGTCGTCGCCATGGTGACGCCGTCAGGGTGTTGTCGTCACCGCGCGTTGTACTCCATCCCACGCCGTCCGGGTGTTGTCGTTGCCGCGGTGACGCCATCCGGGTGTTGTCGTCGCCATGGTAACGCCGTCCGGGTGTTGTCGTCACCGCGCGTTGTAACCCGTCCCACGCCGTCCTGGTGTTGTCGTCACCGCGGTGACGCCGTCCGGGTGTTGTCGTCACCATGGTGACACCGTCCGGGTGTTGTCGTCGCCATGGTGACGCCGTCAGGGTGTTGTCGTCACCGCGCGTTGTACTCCATCCCACGCCGTCCGGGTGTTGTCGTTGCCGCGGTGACGCCATCCGGGTGTTGTCGTCGCCATGGTAACGCCGTCCGGGTGTTGTCGTCACCGCGCGTTGTAACCCGTCCCACGCCGTCCTGGTGTTGTCGTCACCGCGGTGACGCCGTCCGGGTGTTGTCGTCACCATGGTGACACCGTCCGGGTGTTGTCGTCGCCATGGTGACGCCGTCAGGGTGTTGTCGTCACCGCGCGTTGTACTCCATCCCACGCCGTCCGGGTGTTGTCGTCGCCGCGGTGACGCCATCCGGGTGTTGTCGTCGCCATGGTAACGCCGTCCGGGTGTTGTCGTCACCGCGCGTTGTAACCCGTCCCACGCCGTCCTGGTGTTGTCGTCACCGCGGTGACGCCGTCCGGGTGTTGTCGTCACCATGGTGACACCGTCCGGGTGTTGTCGTCGCCATGGTGACGCCGTCAGGGTGTTGTCGTCACCGCGCGTTGTACTCCATCCCACGCCGTCCGGGTGTTGTCGTTGCCGCGGTGACGCCATCCGGGTGTTGTCGTCGCCATGGTAACGCCGTCCGGGTGTTGTCGTCACCGCGCGTTGTAACCCGTCCCACGCCGTCCTGGTGTTGTCGTCACCGCGGTGACGCCGTCCGGGTGTTGTCGTCACCATGGTGACACCGTCCGGGTGTTGTCGTCGCCATGGTGACGCCGTCAGGGTGTTGTCGTCACCGCGCGTTGTACTCCATCCCACGCCGTCCGGGTGTTGTCGTTGCCGCGGTGACGCCATCCGGGTGTTGTCGTCGCCATGGTAACGCCGTCCGGGTGTTGTCGTCACCGCGCGTTGTAACCCGTCCCACGCCGTCCTGGTGTTGTCGTCACCGCGGTGACGCCGTCCGGGTGTTGTCGTCACCATGGTGACACCGTCCGGGTGTTGTCGTCGCCATGGTGACGCCGTCAGGGTGTTGTCGTCACCGCGCGTTGTACTCCATCCCACGCCGTCCGGGTGTTGTCGTTGCCGCGGTGACGCCATCCGGGTGTTGTCGTCGCCATGGTAACGCCGTCCGGGTGTTGTCGTCACCGCGCGTTGTAACCCGTCCCACGCCGTCCTGGTGTTGTCGTCACCGCGGTGACGCCGTCCGGGTGTTGTCGTCACCATGGTGACACCGTCCGGGTGTTGTCGTCGCCATGGTGACGCCGTCAGGGTGTTGTCGTCACCGCGCGTTGTACTCCATCCCACGCCGTCCGGGTGTTGTCGTTGCCGCGGTGACGCCATCCGGGTGTTGTCGTCGCCACGGTAACGCCGTCCAGGTGTTGTCGTCACCGCGCGTTGTAACCCGTCCCACGCCGTCCGGGTGTTGTCGTCACCGCGGTGACGCCGTCCGGGTGTTGTCGTCACCATGGTGACACCGTCCGGGTGTTGTCGTCGCCATGGTGACGCCGTCAGGGTGTTGTCGTCACCGCGCGTTGTACTCCATCCCACGCCGTCCGGGTGTTGTCGTTGCCGCGGTGACGCCATCCGGGTGTTGTCGTCGCCATGGTAACGCCGTCCGGGTGTTGTCGTCACCGCGCGTTGTAACCCGTCCCACGCCGTCCTGGTGTTGTCGTCACCGCGGTGACGCCGTCCGGGTGTTGTCGTCACCATGGTGACACCGTCCGGGTGTTGTCGTCGCCATGGTGACGCCGTCAGGGTGTTGTCGTCACCGCGCGTTGTACTCCATCCCACGCCGTCCGGGTGTTGTCGTTGCCGCGGTGACGCCATCCGGGTGTTGTCGTCGCCATGGTAACGCCGTCCGGGTGTTGTCGTCACCGCGCGTTGTAACCCGTCCCACGCCGTCCTGGTGTTGTCGTCACCGCGGTGACGCCGTCCGGGTGTTGTCGTCACCATGGTGACACCGTCCGGGTGTTGTCGTCGCCATGGTGACGCCGTCAGGGTGTTGTCGTCACCGCGCGTTGTACTCCATCCCACGCCGTCCGGGTGTTGTCGTTGCCGCGGTGACGCCATCCGGGTGTTGTCGTCGCCATGGTAACGCCGTCCGGGTGTTGTCGTCACCGCGCGTTGTAACCCGTCCCACGCCGTCCTGGTGTTGTCGTCACCGCGGTGACGCCGTCCGGGTGTTGTCGTCACCATGGTGACACCGTCCGGGTGTTGTCGTCGCCATGGTGACGCCGTCAGGGTGTTGTCGTCACCGCGCGTTGTACTCCATCCCACGCCGTCCGGGTGTTGTCGTTGCCGCGGTGACGCCATCCGGGTGTTGTCGTCGCCATGGTAACGCCGTCCGGGTGTTGTCGTCACCGCGCGTTGTAACCCGTCCCACGCCGTCCTGGTGTTGTCGTCACCGCGGTGACGCCGTCCGGGTGTTGTCGTCACCATGGTGACACCGTCCGGGTGTTGTCGTCGCCATGGTGACGCCGTCAGGGTGTTGTCGTCACCGCGCGTTGTACTCCATCCCACGCCGTCCGGGTGTTGTCGTCGCCGCGGTGACGCCATCCGGGTGTTGTCGTCGCCATGGTAACGCCGTCCGGGTGTTGTCGTCACCGCGCGTTGTAACCCGTCCCACGCCGTCCTGGTGTTGTCGTCACCGCGGTGACGCCGTCCGGGTGTTGTCGTCACCATGGTGACACCGTCCGGGTGTTGTCGTCGCCATGGTGACGCCGTCAGGGTGTTGTCGTCACCGCGCGTTGTACTCCATCCCACGCCGTCCGGGTGTTGTCGTCGCCGCGGTGACGCCATCCGGGTGTTGTCGTCGCCATGGTAACGCCGTCCGGGTGTTGTCGTCACCGCGCGTTGTAACCCGTCCCACGCCGTCCTGGTGTTGTCGTCACCGCGGTGACGCCGTCCGGGTGTTGTCGTCACCATGGTGACACCGTCCGGGTGTTGTCGTCGCCATGGTGACGCCGTCAGGGTGTTGTCGTCACCGCGCGTTGTACTCCATCCCACGCCGTCCGGGTGTTGTCGTTGCCGCGGTGACGCCATCCGGGTGTTGTCGTCGCCATGGTAACGCCGTCCGGGTGTTGTCGTCACCGCGCGTTGTAACCCGTCCCACGCCGTCCTGGTGTTGTCGTCACCGCGGTGACGCCGTCCGGGTGTTGTCGTCACCATGGTGACACCGTCCGGGTGTTGTCGTCGCCATGGTGACGCCGTCAGGGTGTTGTCGTCACCGCGCGTTGTACTCCATCCCACGCCGTCCGGGTGTTGTCGTTGCCGCGGTGACGCCATCCGGGTGTTGTCGTCGCCATGGTAACGCCGTCCGGGTGTTGTCGTCACCGCGCGTTGTAACCCGTCCCACGCCGTCCTGGTGTTGTCGTCACCGCGGTGACGCCGTCCGGGTGTTGTCGTCACCATGGTGACACCGTCCGGGTGTTGTCGTCGCCATGGTGACGCCGTCAGGGTGTTGTCGTCACCGCGCGTTGTACTCCATCCCACGCCGTCCGGGTGTGGTCGTTGCAGCGGTGACGCCATCCGGGTGTTGTCGTCGCCATGGTGACGCCGTCCGGGTGTTGTCGTCACCGCGCGTTGTAACCCGTCCCACGCCGTCCTGGTGTTGTCGTCACCGCGGTGACGCCGTCCGGGTGTTGTCGTCACCATGGTGACACCGTCCGGGTGTTGTCGTCGCCATGGTGACGCCGTCAGGGTGTTGTCGTCACCGCGCGTTGTAACCCGTCCCACGCCGTCCTGGTGTTGTCGTCACCGCGGTGACGCCGTCCGGGTGTTGTCGTCACCATGGTGACACCGTCCGGGTGTTGTCGTCGCCATGGTGACGCCGTCAGGGTGTTGTCGTCACCGCGCGTTGTACTCCATCCCACGCCGTCCGGGTGTTGTCGTCGCCGCGGTGACGCCATCCGGGTGTTGTCGTCGCCATGGTAACGCCGTCCGGGTGTTGTCGTCACCGCGCGTTGTAACCCGTCCCACGCCATCCTGGTGTTGTCTTCACCGCGGTGACGCCGTCCGGGTGTTGTCGTCACCATGGTGACACCGTCCGGGTGTTGTCGTCGCCATGGTGACGCCGTCAGGGTGTTGTCGTCACCGCGCGTTGTACTCCATCCCACGCCGTCCGGGTGTTGTCGTTGCCGCGGTGACGCCATCCGGGTGTTGTCGTCGCCATGGTAACGCCGTCCGGGTGTTGTCGTCACCGCGCGTTGTAACCCGTCCCACGCCGTCCTGGTGTTGTCGTCACCGCGGTGACGCCGTCCGGGTGTTGTCGTCACCATGGTGACACCGTCCGGGTGTTGTCGTCGCCATGGTGACGCCGTCAGGGTGTTGTCGTCACCGCGCGTTGTACTCCATCCCACGCCGTCCGGGTGTGGTCGTTGCCGCGGTGACGCCATCCGGGTGTTGTCGTCGCCATGGTGACGCCGTCCGGGTGTTGTCGTCACCGCGCGTTGTAACCCGTCCCACGCCGTCCTGGTGTTGTCGTCACCGCGGTGACGCCGTCCGGGTGTTGTCGTCACCATGGTGACACCGTCCGGGTGTTGTCGTCGCCATGGTGACGCCGTCAGGGTGTTGTCATCACCGCGCGTTGTACTCCATCCCACGCCGTCCGGGTGTTGTCGTTGCCGCGGTGACGCCATCCGGTGTTGTCGTCGCCATGGTAACGCCGTCCGGGTGTTGTCGTCACCGCGCGTTGTAACCCGTCCCACGCCGTCCTGGTGTTGTCGTCACCGCGGTGACGCCGTCCGGGTGTTGTCGTCACCATGGTGACACCGTCCGGGTGTTGTCGTCGCCATGGTGACGCCGTCAGGGTGTTGTCGTCACCGCGCGTTGTACTCCATCCCACGCCGTCCGGGTGTTGTCGTTGCCGCGGTGACGCCATCCGGGTGTTGTCGTCGCCATGGTAACGCCGTCCGGGTGTTGTCGTCACCGCGCGTTGTAACCCGTCCCACGCCGTCCTGGTGTTGTCGTCACCGCGGTGACGCCGTCCGGGTGTTGTCGTCACCATGGTGACACCGTCCGGGTGTTGTCGTCGCCATGGTGACGCCGTCAGGGTGTTGTCGTCACCGCGCGTTGTACTCCATCCCACGCCGTCCGGGTGTTGTCGTTGCCGCGGTGATGCCATCCGGGTGTTGTCGTCGCCATGGTAACGCCGTCCGGGTGTTGTCGTCACCGCGCGTTGTAACCCGTCCCATGCCGTCCTGGTGTTGTCGTCACCGCGGTGACGCCGTCCGGGTGTTGTCGTCACCATGGTGACACCGTCCGGGTGTTGTCGTCGCCATGGTGACGCCGTCAGGGTGTTGTCGTCACCGCGCGTTGTACTCCATCCCACGCCGTCCGGGTGTTGTCGTCGCCGCGGTGACGCCATCCGGGTGTTGTCGTCGCCATGGTAACGCCGTCCGGGTGTTGTCGTCACCGCGCGTTGTAACCCGTCCCACGCCGTCCTGGTGTTGTCGTCACCGCGGTGACGCCGTCCGGGTGTTGTCGTCATCATGGTGACACCGTCCGGGTGTTGTCGTCGCCATGGTGACGCCGTCAGGGTGTTGTCGTCACCGCGCGTTGTACTCCATCCCACGCCGTCCGGGTGTTGTCGTTGCCGCGGTGACGCCATCCGGGTGTTGTCGTCGCCATGGTAACGCCATCCGGGTGTTGTCGTCACCGCGCATTGTAACCCGTCCCACGCCATCCGGGTGTTGTCGTCACCGCGGTGACGCCGTCCGGGTGTTGTCGTCACCATGGTGACACCGTCCGGGTGTTGTCGTCGCCATGGTGACGCCGTCAGGGTGTTGTCGTCACCGCGCGTTGTACTCCATCCCACGCCGTCCGGGTGTTGTCGTCGCCGCGGTGACGCCATCCGGGTGTTGTCGTCGCCATGGTAACGCCGTCCGGGTGTTGTCGTCACCGCGCGTTGTAACCCGTCCCACGCCGTCCTGGTGTTGTCGTCACCGCGGTGACGCCGTCCGGGTGTTGTCGTCACCATGGTGACACCGTCCGGGTGTTGTCGTCGCCATGGTGACGCCGTCAGGGTGTTGTCGTCACCGCGCGTTGTACTCCATCCCACGCCGTCCGGGTGTTGTCGTTGCCGTGGTGACGCCATCCGGGTGTTGTCGTCGCCATGGTAACGCCGTCCGGGTGTTGTCGTCACCGCGCGTTGTAACCCGTCCCACGCCGTCCTGGTGTTGTCGTCACCGCGGTGACGCCGTCCGGGTGTTGTCGTCACCATGGTGACACCGTCCGGGTGTTGTCGTCGCCATGGTGATGCCGTCAGTGTGTTGTCGTCACCGCGCGTTGTACTCCATCCCACGCCGTCCGGGTGTTGTCGTTGCCGCGGTGACGCCATCTGGGTGTTGTCGTCGCCATGGTAACGCCGTCCGGGTGTTGTCGTCACCGCGCGTTGTAACCCGTCCCACGCCGTCCTGGTGTTGTCGTCACCGCGGTGACGCCGTCCGGGTGTTGTCGTCACCATGGTGACACCGTCCGGGTGTTGTCGTCGCCATGGTGACGCCGTCAGGGTGTTGTCGTCACCGCGCGTTGTACTCCATCCCACGCCGTCCGGGTGTTGTCGTTGCCGCGGTGACGCCATCCGGGTGTTGTCGTCGCCATGGTAACGCCGTCCGGGTGTTGTCGTCACCGCGCGTTGTAACCCGTCCCACGCCGTCCTGGTGTTGTCGTCACCGCGGTGACGCCGTCCGGGTGTTGTCGTCACCATGGTGACACCGTCCGGGTGTTGTCGTCGCCATGGTGACGCCGTCAGGGTGTTGTCGTCACCGCGCGTTGTACTCCATCCCACGCCGTCCGGGTGTTGTCGTTGCCGCGGTGACGCCATCCGGGTGTTGTCGTCGCCATGGTAACGCCGTCCGGGTGTTGTCGTCACCGCGCGTTGTACTCGATCCCACGCCGTCTGGGTGTTGTCGTTGCCGCGGTGACGCCATCCGGGTGTTGTCGTCGCCATGGTAACGCCGTCCGGGTGTTGTCGTCACCGCGCGTTGTAACCCGTCCCACGCCGTCCTGGTGTTGTCGTCACCGCGGTGACGCCGTCCGGGTGTTGTCGTCACCATGGTGACACCGTCCGGGTGTTGTCGTCGCCATGGTGACGCCGTCAGGGTGTTGTCGTCACCGCGCGTTGTACTCCATCCCACGCCGTCCGGGTGTTGTCGTTGCCGCGGTGACGCCATCCGGGTGTTGTCGTCGCCATGGTAACGCCATCCGGGTGTTGTCGTCACCGCGCATTGTAACCCGTCCCACGCCATCCGGGTGTTGTCGTCACCGCGGTGACGCCGTCCGGGTGTTGTCGTCACCATGGTGACACCGTCCGGGTGTTGTCGTCGCCATGGTGACGCCGTCAGGGTGTTGTCGTCACCGCGCGTTGTACTCCATCCCACGCCGTCCGGGTGTTGTCGTCGCCGCGGTGACGCCATCCGGGTGTTGTCGTCGCCATGGTAACGCCGTCCGGGTGTTGTCGTCACCGCGCGTTGTAACCCGTCCCACGCCGTCCTGGTGTTGTCGTCACCGCGGTGACGCCGTCCGGGTGTTGTCGTCACCATGGTGACACCGTCCGGGTGTTGTCGTCGCCATGGTGACGCCGTCAGGGTGTTGTCGTCACCGCGCGTTGTACTCCATCCCACGCCGTCCGGGTGTTGTCGTTGCCGTGGTGACGCCATCCGGGTGTTGTCGTCGCCATGGTAACGCCGTCCGGGTGTTGTCGTCACCGCGCGTTGTAACCCGTCCCACGCCGTCCTGGTGTTGTCGTCACCGCGGTGACGCCGTCCGGGTGTTGTCGTCACCATGGTGACACCGTCCGGGTGTTGTCGTCGCCATGGTGATGCCGTCAGTGTGTTGTCGTCACCGCGCGTTGTACTCCATCCCACGCCGTCCGGGTGTTGTCGTTGCCGCGGTGACGCCATCTGGGTGTTGTCGTCGCCATGGTAACGCCGTCCGGGTGTTGTCGTCACCGCGCGTTGTAACCCGTCCCACGCCGTCCTGGTGTTGTCGTCACCGCGGTGACGCCGTCCGGGTGTTGTCGTCACCATGGTGACACCGTCCGGGTGTTGTCGTCGCCATGGTGACGCCGTCAGGGTGTTGTCGTCACCGCGCGTTGTACTCCATCCCACGCCGTCCGGGTGTTGTCGTTGCCGCGGTGACGCCATCCGGGTGTTGTCGTCGCCATGGTAACGCCGTCCGGGTGTTGTCGTCACCGCGCGTTGTAACCCGTCCCACGCCGTCCTGGTGTTGTCGTCACCGCGGTGACGCCGTCCGGGTGTTGTCGTCACCATGGTGACACCGTCCGGGTGTTGTCGTCGCCATGGTGACGCCGTCAGGGTGTTGTCGTCACCGCGCGTTGTACTCCATCCCACGCCGTCCGGGTGTTGTCGTTGCCGCGGTGACGCCATCCGGGTGTTGTCGTCGCCATGGTAACGCCGTCCGGGTGTTGTCGTCACCGCGCGTTGTACTCCATCCCACGCCGTCTGGGTGTTGTCGTTGCCGCGGTGACGCCATCCGGGTGTTGTCGTCGCCATGGTAACGCCGTCCGGGTGTTGTCGTCACCGCGCGTTGTAACCCGTCCCACGCCGTCCTGGTGTTGTCGTCACCGCGGTGACGCCGTCCGGGTGTTGTCGTCACCATGGTGACACCGTCCGGGTGTTGTCGTCGCCATGGTGACGCCGTCAGGGTGTTGTCGTCACCGCGCGTTGTACTCCATCCCACGCCGTCCGGGTGTTGTCGTCACCGCGCGTTGTAACCCGTCCCACGCCGTCCTGGTGTTGTCGTCACCACGGTGACGCCGTCCGGGTGTTGTCGTCACCATAGTGACACCGTCCGGGTGTTGCCGTCGCCATGGTGATGCTGTCAGGGTGTTGTCGTCACCGCGCGTTGTACTCCATCCCACGCCGTCCGGGTGTTGTCGTTGCCGCGGTGACGCCATCCGGGTGTTGTCGTCGCCATGGTAACGCCGTCCGGGTGTTGTCGTCACCGCGCGTTGTAACCCGTCCCACGCCGTCCTGGTGTTGTCGTCACCGCGGTGACGCCGTCCGGGTGTTGTCGTCACCATGGTGACACCGTCCGGGTGTTGTCGTCGCCATGGTGACGCCGTCAGGGTGTTGTCGTCACCGCGCGTTGTACTCCATCCCACGCCGTCCGGGTGTTGTCGTTGCCGCGGTGACGCCATCCGGGTGTTGTCGTCGCCATGGTAACGCCGTCCGGGTGTTGTCGTCACCGCGCGTTGTAACCCGTCCCACGCCGTCCTGGTGTTGTCGTCACCGCGGTGACGCCGTCCGGGTGTTGTCGTCACCATGGTGACACCGTCCGGGTGTTGTCGTCGCCATGGTGACGCCGTCAGGGTGTTGTCGTCACCGCGCGTTGTACTCCATCCCACGCCGTCCGGGTGTTGTCGTTGCCGCGGTGACGCCATCCGGGTGTTGTCGTCGCCATGGTAACGCCGTCCGGGTGTTGTCGTCACCGCGCGTTGTAACCCGTCCCACGCCGTCCTGGTGTTGTCGTCACCGCGGTGACGCCGTCCGGGTGTTGTCGTCACCATGGTGACACCGTCCGGGTGTTGTCGTCGCCATGGTGACGCCGTCAGGGTGTTGTCGTCACCGCGCGTTGTACTCCATCCCACGCCGTCCGGGTGTTGTCGTTGCCGCGGTGACGCCATCCGGGTGTTGTCGTCGCCATGGTGACGCCGTCCGGGTGTTGTCGTCACCGCGCGTTGTAACCCGTCCCACGCCGTCCTGGTGTTGTCGTCACCGCGGTGACGCCGTCCGGGTGTTGTCGTCACCATGGTGACACCGTCCGGGTGTTGTCGTCGCCATGGTAACGCCGTCCGGGTGTTGTCGTCACCGCGCGTTGTAACCCGTCCCACGCCGTCCTGGTGTTGTCGTCACCGCGGTGACGCCGTCCGGGTGTTGTCGTCACCATGGTGACACCGTCCGGGTGTTGTCGTCGCCATGGTGACGCCGTCCGGGTGTTGTCGTCACCGCGCGTTGTACTCCATCCCACGCCGTCCGGGTGTTGTCGTTGCCGCGGTGACGCCATCCGGGTGTTGTCGTCGCCATGGTAACGCCGTCCGGGTGTTGTCGTCACCGCGCGTTGTAACCCGTCCCACGCCGTCCTGGTGTTGTCGTCACCGCGGTGACGCCGTCCGGGTGTTGTCGTCACCATGGTGACACCGTCCGGGTGTTGTCGTCGCCATGGTGACGCCGTCAGGGTGTTGTCGTCACCGCGCGTTGTACTCCATCCCACGCCGTCCGGGTGTTGTCGTTGCCGCGGTGACGCCATCCGGGTGTTGTCGTCGCCATGGTAACGCCGTCCGGGTGTTGTCGTCACCGCGCGTTGTAACCCGTCCCACGCCGTCCTGGTGTTGTCGTCACCGCGGTGACGCCGTCCGGGTGTTGTCGTCACCATGGTGACACCGTCCGGGTGTTGTCGTCGCCATGGTGACGCCGTCAGGGTGTTGTCGTCACCGCGCGTTGTACTCCATCCCACGCCGTCCGGGTGTTGTCGTTGCCGCGGTGACGCCATCCGGGTGTTGTCGTCGCCATGGTAACGCCGTCCGGGTGTTGTCGTCACCGCGCGTTGTAACCCGTCCCACGCCGTCCTGGTGTTGTCGTCACCGCGGTGACGCCGTCCGGGTGTTGTCGTCACCATGGTGACACCGTCCGGGTGTTGTCGTCGCCATGGTGACGCCGTCAGGGTGTTGTCGTCACCGCGCGTTGTACTCCATCCCACGCCGTCCGGGTGTTGTCGTCACCGCGGTGACGCCATCCGGGTGTTGTCGTCGCCATGGTAACGCCGTCCGGGTGTTGTCGTCACCGCGCGTTGTAACCCGTCCCACGCCGTCCTGGTGTTGTCGTCACCGCGGTGACGCCGTCCGGGTGTTGTCGTCACCATGGTGACACCGTCCGGGTGTTGTCGTCGCCATGGTGACGCCGTCAGGGTGTTGTCGTCACCGCGCGTTGTACTCCATCCCACGCCGTCCGGGTGTTGTCGTTGCCGCGGTGACGCCATCCGGGTGTTGTCGTCGCCATGGTAACGCCGTCCGGGTGTTGTCGTCACCGCGCGTTGTAACCCGTCCCACGCCGTCCTGGTGTTGTCGTCACCGCGGTGACGCCGTCCGGGTGTTGTCGTCACCATGGTGACACCGTCCGGGTGTTGTCGTCGCCATGGTGACGCCGTCAGGGTGTTGTCGTCACCGCGCGTTGTACTCCATCCCACGCCGTCCGGGTGTTGTCGTTGCCGCGGTGACGCCATCCGGGTGTTGTCGTCGCCATGGTAACGCCGTCCGGGTGTTGTCGTCACCGCGCGTTGTAACCCGTCCCACGCCATCCTGGTGTTGTCGTCACCGCGGTGACGCCGTCCGGGTGTTGTCGTCACCATGGTGACACCGTCCGGGTGTTGTCGTCGCCATGGTGACGCCGTCAGGGTGTTGTCGTCACCGCGCGTTGTACTCCATCCCACGCCGTCCGGGTGTTGTCGTTGCCGTGGTGACGCCATCCGGGTGTTGTCGTCGCCATGGTAACGCCGTCCGGGTGTTGTCGTCACCGCGCGTTGTAACCCGTCCCACGCCGTCCTGGTGTTGTCGTCACCGCGGTGACGCCGTCCGGGTGTTGTCGTCACCATGGTGACACCGTCCGGGTGTTGTCGTCGCCATGGTGACGCCGTCAGGGTGTTGTCGTCACCGCGCGTTGTACTCCATCCCACGCCGTCCGGGTGTTGTCGTTGCCGCGGTGACGCCATCCGGGTGTTGTCGTCGCCATGGTAACGCCGTCCGGGTGTTGTCGTCACCGCGCGTTGTAACCCGTCCCACGCCGTCCTGGTGTTGTCGTCACCGCGGTGACGCCGTCCGGGTGTTGTCGTCACCATGGTGACACCGTCCGGGTGTTGTCGTCGCCATGGTGACGCCGTCAGGGTGTTGTCGTCACCGCGCGTTGTACTCCATCCCACGCCGTCCGGGTGTTGTCGTCGCCATGGTAACGCCGTCCGGGTGTTGTCGTCACCGCGCGTTGTAACCCGTCCCACGCCGTCCTGGTGTTGTCGTCACCGCGGTGACGCCGTCCGGGTGTTGTCGTCACCATGGTGACACCGTCCGGGTGTTGTCGTCGCCATGGTGACGCCGTCAGGGTGTTGTCGTCACCGCGCGTTGTACTCCATCCCACGCCGTCCGGGTGTTGTCGTCGCCGCGGTGACGCCATCCGGGTGTTGTCGTCGCCATGGTAACGCCGTCCGGGTGTTGTCGTCACCGCGCGTTGTAACCCGTCCCACGCCGTCCTGGTGTTGTCGTCACCGCGGTGACGCCGTCCGGGTGTTGTCGTCACCATGGTGACACCGTCCGGGTGTTGTCGTCGCCATGGTGACGCCGTCAGGGTGTTGTCGTCACCGCGCGTTGTACTCCATCCCACGCCGTCCGGGTGTTGTCGTTGCCGCGGTGACGCCATCCGGGTGTTGTCGTCGCCATGGTAACGCCGTCCGGGTGTTGTCGTCACCGCGCGTTGTAACCCGTCCCACGCCGTCCTGGTGTTGTCGTCACCGCGGTGACACCGTCCGGGTGTTGTCGTCACCATGGTGACACCGTCCGGGTGTTGTCGTCGCCTTGGTGACGCCGTCAGGGTGTTGTCGTCACCGCGCGTTGTACTCCATCCCACGCCGTCCGGGTGTTGTCGTTGCCGCGGTGACGCCATCCGGGTGTTGTCGTCGCCATGGTAACGCCGTCCGGGTGTTGTCGTCACCGCGCGTTGTAACCCGTCCCACGCCGTCCTGGTGTTGTCGTCACCGCGGTGACGCCGTCCGGGTGTTGTCGTCACCATGGTGACACCGTCCGGGTGTTGTCGTCGCCATGGTGACGCCGTCAGGGTGTTGTCGTCACCGCGCGTTGTACTCCATCCCACGCCGTCCGGGTGTTGTCGTTGCCGCGGTGACGCCATCCGGGTGTTGTCGTCGCCATGGTAACGCCGTCCGGGTGTTGTCGTCAGAGCGCGTTGTAACCCGTCCCACGCCGTCCTGGTGTTGTCGTCACCGCGGTGACGCCGTCCGGGTGTTGTCGTCACCATGGTGACACCGTCCGGGTGTTGTCGTCGCCTTGGTGACGCCGTCAGGGTGTTGTCGTCACCGCGCGTTGTACTCCATCCCACGCCGTCCGGGTGTTGTCGTTGCCACGGTGACGCCATCCGGGTGTTGTCGTCGCCATGGTAACGCCGTCCGGGTGTTGTCGTCACCGCGCGTTGTAACCCGTCCCACGCCGTCCTGGTGTTGTCGTCACCGCGGTGACGCCGTCCGGGTGTTGTCGTCACCATGGTGACACCGTCCGGGTGTTGTCGTCGCCATGGTGACGCCGTCAGGGTGTTGTCGTCACCGCGCGTTGTACTCCATCCCACGCCGTCCGGGTGTTGTCGTTGCCGCGGTGACGCCATCCGGGTGTTGTCGTCTCCGCGGTGACGCCGTCCGGGTGTTGTCGTCACCGCGCGTTGTAACCCGTCCCACGCCGTCCTGGTGTTGTCGTCTCCGCGGTGACGCCGTCCGGGTGTTGTCGTCGCCATGGTGACGCCGTCAGTGTGTTGACGTCACCGCGCGTTGTACTCCATCCCATGCCGTCCGGGTGTTGTCGTCGCCATGGTAACGCCGTCCGGGTGTTGTCGTCACCGCGCGTTGTAACCCGTCCCACGCCGTCCTGGTGTTGTCATCACCGCGGTGACGCCGTCCGGGTGTTGTCGTCACCATGATGACACCGTCCGGGTGTTGTCGCATCTGGGTGTTGTCGTCTCCGCGGTGACGCCGTCCGGGTGTTGTCGTCACCGCGCGTTGTAACCCGTCCCACGCCGTCCTGGTGTTGTCGTCTCCGCGGTGACGCCGTCCGGGTGTTGTCGTCGCCATGGTGACGCCGTCAGTGTGTTGACGTCACCGCGCGTTGTACTCCATCCCACGCCGTCCGGGTGTTGTCGTTGCCGCGGTGACGCCATCCGGGTGTTGTCGTCGCCATGGTAACGCCGTCCGGGTGTTGTCGTCACCGCGCGTTGTAACCCGTCCCACGCCGTCCTGGTGTTGTCGTCACCGCGGTGACGCCGTCCGGGTGTTGTCGTCACCATGGTGACACCGTCCGGGTGTTGTCGTCGCCATGGTGACGCCGTCAGGGTGTTGTCGTCACCGCGCGTTGTACTCCATCCCACGCCGTCCGGGTGTTGTCGTTGCCGCGGTGACGCCATCCGGGTGTTGTCGTCGCCATGGTAACGCCGTCCGGGTGTTGTCGTCACCGCGCGTTGTAACCCGTCCCACGCCGTCCTGGTGTTGTCGTCACCGCGGTGACGCCGTCCGGGTGTTGTCGTCACCATGGTGACACCGTCCGGGTGTTGTCGTCGCCATGGTGACGCCGTCAGGGTGTTGTCGTCACCGCGCGTTGTACTCCATCCCACGCCGTCCGGGTGTTGTCGTTGCCGCGGTGACGCCATCCGGGTGTTGTCGTCGCCATGGTAACGCCATCCGGGTGTTGTCGTCACCGCGCGTTGTAACCCGTCCCACGCCATCCGGGTGTTGTCGTCACCGCGGTGACGCCGTCCGGGTGTTGTCGTCACCATGGTGACACCGTCCGGGTGTTGTCGTCGCCATGGTGACGCCGTCAGGGTGTTGTCGTCACCGCGCGTTGTACTCCATCCCACGCCGTCCGGGTGTTGTCGTCGCCGCGGTGACGCCATCCGGGTGTTGTCGTCGCCATGGTAACGCCGTCCGGGTGTTGTCGTCACCGCGCGTTGTAACCCGTCCCACGCCGTCCTGGTGTTGTCGTCACCGCGGTGACGCCGTCCGGGTGTTGTCGTCACCATGGTGACACCGTCCGGGTGTTGTCGTCGCCATGGTGACGCCGTCAGGGTGTTGTCGTCACCGCGCGTTGTACTCCATCCCACGCCGTCCGGGTGTTGTCGTTGCCGTGGTGACGCCATCCGGGTGTTGTCGTCGCCATGGTAACGCCGTCCGGGTGTTGTCGTCACCGCGCGTTGTAACCCGTCCCACGCCGTCCTGGTGTTGTCGTCACCGCGGTGACGCCGTCCGGGTGTTGTCGTCACCATGGTGACACCGTCCGGGTGTTGTCGTCGCCATGGTGATGCCGTCAGTGTGTTGTCGTCACCGCGCGTTGTACTCCATCCCACGCCGTCCGGGTGTTGTCGTTGCCGCGGTGACGCCATCTGGGTGTTGTCGTCGCCATGGTAACGCCGTCCGGGTGTTGTCGTCACCGCGCGTTGTAACCCGTCCCACGCCGTCCTGGTGTTGTCGTCACCGCGGTGACGCCGTCCGGGTGTTGTCGTCACCATGGTGACACCGTCCGGGTGTTGTCGTCGCCATGGTGACGCCGTCAGGGTGTTGTCGTCACCGCGCGTTGTACTCCATCCCACGCCGTCCGGGTGTTGTCGTTGCCGCGGTGACGCCATCCGGGTGTTGTCGTCGCCATGGTAACGCCGTCCGGGTGTTGTCGTCACCGCGCGTTGTAACCCGTCCCACGCCGTCCTGGTGTTGTCGTCACCGCGGTGACGCCGTCCGGGTGTTGTCGTCACCATGGTGACACCGTCCGGGTGTTGTCGTCGCCATGGTGACGCCGTCAGGGTGTTGTCGTCACCGCGCGTTGTACTCCATCCCACGCCGTCCGGGTGTTGTCGTTGCCGCGGTGACGCCATCCGGGTGTTGTCGTCGCCATGGTAACGCCGTCCGGGTGTTGTCGTCACCGCGCGTTGTACTCCATCCCACGCCGTCTGGGTGTTGTCGTTGCCGCGGTGACGCCATCCGGGTGTTGTCGTCGCCATGGTAACGCCGTCCGGGTGTTGTCGTCACCGCGCGTTGTAACCCGTCCCACGCCGTCCTGGTGTTGTCGTCACCGCGGTGACGCCGTCCGGGTGTTGTCGTCACCATGGTGACACCGTCCGGGTGTTGTCGTCGCCATGGTGACGCCGTCCGGGTGTTGTCGTCACCGCGCGTTGTACTCCATCCCACGCCGTCCGGGTGTTGTCGTTGCCGCGGTGACGCCATCCGGGTGTTGTCGTCGCCATGGTAACGCCGTCCGGGTGTTGTCGTCACCGCGCGTTGTAACCCGTCCCACGCCGTCCTGGTGTTGTCGTCACCGCGGTGACGCCGTCCGGGTGTTGTCGTCACCATGGTGACACCGTCCGGGTGTTGTCGTCGCCATGGTGACGCCGTCAGGGTGTTGTCGTCACCGCGCGTTGTACTCCATCCCACGCCGTCCGGGTGTTGTCGTTGCCGCGGTGACGCCATCCGGGTGTTGTCGTCGCCATGGTAACGCCGTCCGGGTGTTGTCGTCACCGCGCGTTGTAACCCGTCCCACGCCGTCCTGGTGTTGTCGTCACCGCGGTGACGCCGTCCGGGTGTTGTCGTCACCATGGTGACACCGTCCGGGTGTTGTCGTCGCCATGGTGACGCCGTCAGGGTGTTGTCGTCACCGCGCGTTGTACTCCATCCCACGCCGTCCGGGTGTTGTCGTTGCCGCGGTGACGCCATCCGGGTGTTGTCGTCGCCATGGTAACGCCGTCCGGGTGTTGTCGTCACCGCGCGTTGTAACCCGTCCCACGCCGTCCTGGTGTTGTCGTCACCGCGGTGACGCCGTCCGGGTGTTGTCGTCACCATGGTGACACCGTCCGGGTGTTGTCGTCGCCATGGTGACGCCGTCAGGGTGTTGTCGTCACCGCGCGTTGTACTCCATCCCACGCCGTCCGGGTGTTGTCGTCACCGCGGTGACGCCATCCGGGTGTTGTCGTCGCCATGGTAACGCCGTCCGGGTGTTGTCGTCACCGCGCGTTGTAACCCGTCCCACGCCGTCCTGGTGTTGTCGTCACCGCGGTGACGCCGTCCGGGTGTTGTCGTCACCATGGTGACACCGTCCGGGTGTTGTCGTCGCCATGGTGACGCCGTCAGGGTGTTGTCGTCACCGCGCGTTGTACTCCATCCCACGCCGTCCGGGTGTTGTCGTTGCCGCGGTGACGCCATCCGGGTGTTGTCGTCGCCATGGTAACGCCGTCCGGGTGTTGTCGTCACCGCGCGTTGTAACCCGTCCCACGCCGTCCTGGTGTTGTCGTCACCGCGGTGACGCCGTCCGGGTGTTGTCGTCACCATGGTGACACCGTCCGGGTGTTGTCGTCGCCATGGTGACGCCGTCAGGGTGTTGTCGTCACCGCGCGTTGTACTCCATCCCACGCCGTCCGGGTGTTGTCGTTGCCGCGGTGACGCCATCCGGGTGTTGTCGTCGCCATGGTAACGCCGTCCGGGTGTTGTCGTCACCGCGCGTTGTAACCCGTCCCACGCCATCCTGGTGTTGTCGTCACCGCGGTGACGCCGTCCGGGTGTTGTCGTCACCATGGTGACACCGTCCGGGTGTTGTCGTCGCCATGGTGACGCCGTCAGGGTGTTGTCGTCACCGCACGTTGTACTCCATCCCACGCCGTCCGGGTGTTGTCGTTGCCGTGGTGACGCCATCCGGGTGTTGTCGTCGCCATGGTAACGCCGTCCGGGTGTTGTCGTCACCGCGCGTTGTAACCCGTCCCACGCCGTCCTGGTGTTGTCGTCACCGCGGTGACGCCGTCCGGGTGTTGTCGTCACCATGGTGACACCGTCCGGGTGTTGTCGTCGCCATGGTGACGCCGTCAGGGTGTTGTCGTCACCGCGCGTTGTACTCCATCCCACGCCGTCCGGGTGTTGTCGTTGCCGCGGTGACGCCATCCGGGTGTTGTCGTCGCCATGGTAACGCCGTCCGGGTGTTGTCGTCACCGCGCGTTGTAACCCGTCCCACGCCGTCCTGGTGTTGTCGTCACCGCGGTGACGCCGTCCGGGTGTTGTCGTCACCATGGTGACACCGTCCGGGTGTTGTCGTCGCCATGGTGACGCCGTCAGGGTGTTGTCGTCACCGCGCGTTGTACTCCATCCCACGCCGTCCGGGTGTTGTCGTCGCCATGGTAACGCCGTCCGGGTGTTGTCGTCACCGCGCGTTGTAACCCGTCCCACGCCGTCCTGGTGTTGTCGTCACCGCGGTGACGCCGTCCGGGTGTTGTCGTCACCATGGTGACACCGTCCGGGTGTTGTCGTCGCCATGGTGACGCCGTCAGGGTGTTGTCGTCACCGCGCGTTGTACTCCATCCCACGCCGTCCGGGTGTTGTCGTCGCCGCGGTGACGCCATCCGGGTGTTGTCGTCGCCATGGTAACGCCGTCCGGGTGTTGTCGTCACCGCGCGTTGTAACCCGTCCCACGCCGTCCTGGTGTTGTCGTCACCGCGGTGACGCCGTCCGGGTGTTGTCGTCACCATGGTGACACCGTCCGGGTGTTGTCGTCGCCATGGTGACGCCGTCAGGGTGTTGTCGTCACCGCGCGTTGTACTCCATCCCACGCCGTCCGGGTGTTGTCGTTGCCGCGGTGACGCCATCCGGGTGTTGTCGTCGCCATGGTAACGCCGTCCGGGTGTTGTCGTCACCGCGCGTTGTAACCCGTCCCACGCCGTCCTGGTGTTGTCGTCACCGCGGTGACACCGTCCGGGTGTTGTCGTCACCATGGTGACACCGTCCGGGTGTTGTCGTCGCCTTGGTGACGCCGTCAGGGTGTTGTCGTCACCGCGCGTTGTACTCCATCCCACGCCGTCCGGGTGTTGTCGTTGCCGCGGTGACGCCATCCGGGTGTTGTCGTCGCCATGGTAACGCCGTCCGGGTGTTGTCGTCACCGCGCGTTGTAACCCGTCCCATGCCGTCCTGGTGTTGTCGTCACCGCGGTGACGCCGTCCGGGTGTTGTCGTCACCATGGTGACACCGTCCGGGTGTTGTCGTCGCCATGGTGACGCCGTCAGGGTGTTGTCGTCACCGCGCGTTGTACTCCATCCCACGCCGTCCGGGTGTTGTCGTTGCCGCGGTGACGCCATCCGGGTGTTGTCGTCGCCATGGTAACGCCGTCCGGGTGTTGTCGTCAGAGCGCGTTGTAACCCGTCCCACGCCGTCCTGGTGTTGTCGTCACCGCGGTGACGCCGTCCGGGTGTTGTCGTCACCATGGTGACACCGTCCGGGTGTTGTCGTCGCCTTGGTGACGCCGTCAGGGTGTTGTCGTCACCGCGCGTTGTACTCCATCCCACGCCGTCCGGGTGTTGTCGTTGCCACGGTGACGCCATCCGGGTGTTGTCGTCGCCATGGTAACGCCGTCCGGGTGTTGTCGTCACCGCGCGTTGTAACCCGTCCCACGCCGTCCTGGTGTTGTCGTCACCGCGGTGACGCCGTCCGGGTGTTGTCGTCACCATGGTGACACCGTCCGGGTGTTGTCGTCGCCATGGTGACGCCGTCAGGGTGTTGTCGTCACCGCGCGTTGTACTCCATCCCACGCCGTCCGGGTGTTGTCGTTGCCGCGGTGACGCCATCCGGGTGTTGTCCTCTCCGCGGTGACGCCGTCCGGGTGTTGTCGTCACCGCGCGTTGTAACCCGTCCCACGCCGTCCTGGTGTTGTCGTCTCCGCGGTGACGCCGTCCGGGTGTTGTCGTCGCCATGGTGACGCCGTCAGTGTGTTGACGTCACCGCGCGTTGTACTCCATCCCACGCCGTCCGGGTGTTGTCGTCGCCATGGTAACGCCGTCCGGGTGTTGTCGTCACCGCGCGTTGTAACCCGTCCCACGCCGTCCTGGTGTTGTCATCACCGCGGTGACGCCGTCCGGGTGTTGTCGTCACCATGATGACACCGTCCGGGTGTTGTCGCATCTGGGTGTTGTCGTCTCCGCGGTGACGCCGTCCGGGTGTTGTCGTCACCGCGCGTTGTAACCCGTCCCACGCCGTCCTGGTGTTGTCGTCTCCGCGGTGACGCCGTCCGGGTGTTGTCGTCGCCATGGTGACGCCGTCAGTGTGTTGACGTCACCGCGCGTTGTACTCCATCCCACGCCGTCCGGGTGTTGTCGTTGCCGCGGTGACGCCATCCGGGTGTTGTCGTCGCCATGGTAACGCCGTCCGGGTGTTGTCGTCACCGCGCGTTGTAACCCGTCCCACGCCGTCCTGGTGTTGTCGTCACCGCGGTGACGCCGTCCGGGTGTTGTCGTCACCATGGTGACACCGTCCGGGTGTTGTCGTCGCCATGGTGACGCCGTCAGGGTGTTGTCGTCACCGCGCGTTGTACTCCATCCCACGCCGTCCGGGTGTTGTCGTTGCCGCGGTGACGCCATCCGGGTGTTGTCGTCGCCATGGTAACGCCGTCCGGGTGTTGTCGTCACCGCGCGTTGTAACCCGTCCCACGCCATCCTGGTGTTGTCGTCACCGCGGTGACGCCGTCCGGGTGTTGTCGTCACCATAGTGACACCGTCCGGGTGTTGTCGTCGCCATGGTGACGCCGTCAGGGTGTTGTCGTCACCGCGCGTTGTACTCCATCCCACGCCGTCCGGGTGTTGTCGTTGCCGCGGTGACGCCATCCGGGTGTTGTCGTCGCCATGGTAACGCCGTCCGGGTGTTGTCGTCACCGCGCGTTGTAACCCGTCCCACGCCGTCCTGGTGTTGTCGTCACCGCGGTGACGCCGTCCGGGTGTTGTCGTCACCATGGTGACACCGTCCGGGTGTTGTCGTCGCCATGGTGACGCCGTCAGGGTGTTGTCGTCACCGCGCGTTGTACTCCATCCCACGCCGTCCGGGTGTTGTCGTTGCCGCGGTGACGCCATCCGGGTGTTGTCGTCGCCATGGTAACGCCGTCCGGGTGTTGTCGTCACCGCGCGTTGTAACCCGTCCCACGCCGTCCTGGTGTTGTCGTCACCGCGGTGACGCCGTCCGGGTGTTGTCGTCACCATGGTGACACCGTCCGGGTGTTGTCGTCGCCATGGTGACGCCGTCAGGGTGTTGTCGTCACCGCGCGTTGTACTCCATCCCACGCCATCCGGGTGTTGTCGTTGCCGCGGTGACGCCATCCGGGTGTTGTCGTCGCCATGGTGACGCCGTCCGGGTGTTGTCGTCACCGCGCGTTGTAACCCGTCCCACGCCGTCCTGGTGTTGTCGTCACCGCGGTGACGCCGTCCGGGTGTTGTCGTCACCATGGTGACACCGTCCGGGTGTTGTCGTCGCCATGGTAACGCCGTCCGGGTGTTGTCGTCACCGCGCGTTGTAACCCGTCCCACGCCGTCCTGGTGTTGTCGTCACAGCGGTGACGCCGTCCGGGTGTTGTCGTCACCATGGTGACACCGTCCGGGTGTTGTCGTCGCCATGGTGACGCCGTCCGGGTGTTGTCGTCACCGCGCGTTGTACTCCATCCCACGCCGTCCGGGTGTTGTCGTTGCCGCGGTGACGCCATCCGGGTGTTGTCGTCGCCATGGTAACG
This sequence comes from Tinamus guttatus, assembly GCF_059628265.1. NCBI lineage: Eukaryota > Metazoa > Chordata > Aves > Tinamiformes > Tinamidae > Tinamus > Tinamus guttatus. The sequence continues at coordinate 475,097 of NW_028288571.1, read as the reverse complement.
CCGTCTGGGTGTTGTCGTCACCGCGCGTTGTAACCCGTCCCACGCCGTCCTGGTGTTGTCGTCACCGCGGAGACGCCGTCCAGGTGTTGTCGTCACCATGGTGACACCATCCGGGTGTTGTCGTCGCCATGGTGACGCCGTCAGGGTGTTGTCGTCACCGCGCGTTGTACTCCATCCCACGCCGTCCGGGTGTTGTCGTTGCCGCGGTGACGCCATCCGGGTGTTGTCGTCGCCATGGTGACGCCGTCCGGGTGTTGTCGTCACCGCGCGTTGTAACCCGTCCCACGCCGTCCTGGTGTTGTCGTCACCGCGGTGACGCCGTCCGGGTGTTGTCGTCACCATGGTGACACCGTCCGGGTGTTGTCGTCACCGCGGTGACGCCGTCCGGGAGTTGTCGTCGCCATGGTAACGCCGTCCGGGTGTTGTCGTCACCGCGCGTTGTAACCCGTCCCACGCCGTCCTGGTGTTGTCGTCACCGCGGTGACGCCGTCCGGGTGTTGTCGTCACCATGGTGACACCGTCCGGGTGTTGTCGTCGCCATGGTGACGCCGTCAGGGTGTTGTCGTCACCGCGCGTTGTACTCCATCCCACGCCGTCCGGGTGTTGTCGTTGCCGCGGTGACGCCATCCGGGTGTTGTCGTCTCCGCGGTGACGCCGTCCGGGTGTTGTCGTCACCGCGCGTTGTAACCCGTCCCACGCCGTCCTGGTGTTGTCGTCTCCGCGGTGACGCCGTCCGGGTGTTGTCGTCGCCATGGTGACGCCGTCAGTGTGTTGACGTCACCGCGCGTTGTACTCCATCCCACGCCGTCCGGGTGTTGTCGTCGCCATGGTAACGCCGTCCGGGTGTTGTCGTCACCGCGCGTTGTAACCCGTCCCACGCCGTCCTGGTGTTGTCATCACCGCGGTGACGCCGTCCGGGTGTTGTCGTCACCATGATGACACCGTCCGGGTGTTGTCGCATCTGGGTGTTGTCGTCTCCGCGGTGACGCCGTCCGGGTGTTGTCGTCACCGCGCGTTGTAACCCGTCCCACGCCGTCCTGGTGTTGTCGTCTCCGCGGTGACGCCGTCCGGGTGTTGTCGTCGCCATGGTGACGCCGTCAGTGTGTTGACGTCACCGCGCGTTGTACTCCATCCCACGCCGTCCGGGTGTTGTCGTTGCCGCGGTGACGCCATCTGGGTGTTGTCGTCGCCATGGTAACGCCGTCCGGGTGTTGTCGTCACCGCGCGTTGTAACCCGTCCCACGCCGTCCTGGTGTTGTCGTCACCGCGGTGACGCCGTCCGGGTGTTGTCGTCACCATGGTGACACCGTCCGGGTGTTGTCGTCGCCATGGTGACGCCGTCAGGGTGTTGTCGTCACCGCGCGTTGTACTCCATCCCACGCCGTCCGGGTGTTGTCGTTGCCGCGGTGACGCCATCCGGGTGTTGTCGTCGCCATGGTAACGCCGTCCGGGTGTTGTCGTCACCGCGCGTTGTAACCCGTCCCACGCCGTCCTGGTGTTGTCGTCACCGCGGTGACGCCGTCCGGGTGTTGTCGTCACCATGGTGACACCGTCCGGGTGTTGTCGTCGCCATGGTGACGCCGTCAGGGTGTTGTCGTCACCGCGCGTTGTACTCCATCCCACGCCGTCCGGGTGTTGTCGTTGCCGCGGTGACGCCATCCGGGTGTTGTCGTCGCCATGGTAACGCCGTCCGGGTGTTGTCGTCACCGCGCGTTGTACTCCATCCCACGCCGTCTGGGTGTTGTCGTTGCCGCGGTGACGCCATCCGGGTGTTGTCGTCGCCATGGTAACGCCGTCCGGGTGTTGTCGTCACCGCGCGTTGTAACCCGTCCCACGCCGTCCTGGTGTTGTCGTCACCGCGGTGACGCCGTCCGGGTGTTGTCGTCACCATGGTGACACCGTCCGGGTGTTGTCGTCGCCATGGTGACGCCGTCAGGGTGTTGTCGTCACCGCGCGTTGTACTCCATCCCACGCCGTCCGGGTGTTGTCGTTGCCGCGGTGACGCCATCCGGGTGTTGTCGTCGCCATGGTAACGCCGTCCGGGTGTTGTCGTCACCGCGCGTTGTAACCCGTCCCACGCCGTCCTGGTGTTGTCGTCACCACGGTGACGCCGTCCGGGTGTTGTCGTCACCATAGTGACACCGTCCGGGTGTTGCCGTCGCCATGGTGATGCCGTCAGGGTGTTGTCGTCACCGCGCGTTGTACTCCATCCCACGCCGTCCGGGTGTTGTCGTTGCCGCGGTGACGCCATCCGGGTGTTGTCGTCGCCATGGTAACGCCGTCCGGGTGTTGTCGTCACCGCGCGTTGTAACCCGTCCCACGCCGTCCTGGTGTTGTCGTCACCGCGGTGACGCCGTCCGGGTGTTGTCGTCACCATGGTGACACCGTCCGGGTGTTGTCGTCGCCATGGTGACGCCGTCAGGGTGTTGTCGTCACCGCGCGTTGTACTCCATCCCACGCCGTCCGGGTGTTGTCGTTGCCGCGGTGACGCCATCCGGGTGTTGTCGTCGCCATGGTAACGCCGTCCGGGTGTTGTCGTCACCGCGCGTTGTAACCCGTCCCACGCCGTCCTGGTGTTGTCGTCACCGCGGTGACGCCGTCCGGGTGTTGTCGTCACCATGGTGACACCGTCCGGGTGTTGTCGTCGCCATGGTGACGCCGTCAGGGTGTTGTCGTCACCGCGCGTTGTACTCCATCCCACGCCGTCCGGGTGTTGTCGTTGCCGCGGTGACGCCATCCGAGTGTTGTCGTCGCCATGGTAACGCCGTCCGGGTGTTGTCGTCACCGCGCGTTGTAACCCGTCCCACGCCGTCCTGGTGTTGTCGTCACCGCGGTGACGCCGTCCGGGTGTTGTCGTCACCATGGTGACACCGTCCGGGTGTTGTCGTCGCCATGGTGACGCCGTCAGGGTGTTGTCGTCACCGCGCGTTGTACTCCATCCCACGCCGTCCGGGTGTTGTCGTTGCCGCGGTGACGCCATCCGGGTGTTGTCGTCGCCATGGTGACGCCGTCCGGGTGTTGTCGTCACCGCGCGTTGTAACCCGTCCCACGCCGTCCTGGTGTTGTCGTCACCGCGGTGACGCCGTCCGGGTGTTGTCGTCACCATGGTGACACCGTCCGGGTGTTGTCGTCACCGCGGTGACGCCGTCCGGGAGTTGTCGTCGCCATGGTAACGCCGTCCGGGTGTTGTCGTCACCGCGCGTTGTAACCCGTCCCACGCCGTCCTGGTGTTGTCGTCACCGCGGTGACGCCGTCCGGGTGTTGTCGTCACCATGGTGACACCGTCCGGGTGTTGTCGTCGCCATGGTGACGCCGTCAGGGTGTTGTCGTCACCGCGCGTTGTACTCCATCCCACGCCGTCCGGGTGTTGTCGTTGCCGCGGTGACGCCATCCGGGTGTTGTCGTCTCCGCGGTGACGCCGTCCGGGTGTTGTCGTCACCGCGCGTTGTAACCCGTCCCACGCCGTCCTGGTGTTGTCGTCTCCGCGGTGACGCCGTCCGGGTGTTGTCGTCGCCATGGTGACGCCGTCAGTGTGTTGACGTCACCGCGCGTTGTACTCCATCCCACGCCGTCCGGGTGTTGTCGTCGCCATGGTAACGCCGTCCGGGTGTTGTCGTCACCGCGCGTTGTAACCCGTCCCACGCCGTCCTGGTGTTGTCATCACCGCGGTGACGCCGTCCGGGTGTTGTCGTCACCATGATGACACCGTCCGGGTGTTGTCGCATCTGGGTGTTGTCGTCTCCGCGGTGACGCCGTCCGGGTGTTGTCGTCACCGCGCGTTGTAACCCGTCCCACGCCGTCCTGGTGTTGTCGTCTCCGCGGTGACGCCGTCCGGGTGTTGTCGTCGCCATGGTGACGCCGTCAGTGTGTTGACGTCACCGCGCGTTGTACTCCATCCCACGCCGTCCGGGTGTTGTCGTTGCCGCGGTGACGCCATCCGGGTGTTGTCGTCGCCATGGTAACGCCGTCCGGGTGTTGTCGTCACCGCGCGTTGTAACCCGTCCCACGCCGTCCTGGTGTTGTCGTCACCGCGGTGACGCCGTCCGGGTGTTGTCGTCACCATGGTGACACCGTCCGGGTGTTGTCGTCGCCATGGTGACGCCGTCAGGGTGTTGTCGTCACCGCGCGTTGTACTCCATCCCACGCCGTCCGGGTGTTGTCGTTGCCGCGGTGACGCCATCCGGGTGTTGTCGTCGCCATGGTAACGCCGTCCGGGTGTTGTCGTCACCGCGCGTTGTAACCCGTCCCACGCCGTCCTGGTGTTGTCGTCACCGCGGTGACGCCGTCCGGGTGTTGTCGTCACCATGGTGACACCGTCCGGGTGTTGTCGTCGCCATGGTGACGCCGTCAGGGTGTTGTCGTCACCGCGCGTTGTACTCCATCCCACGCCGTCCGGGTGTTGTCGTTGCCGCGGTGACGCCATCCGGGTGTTGTCGTCGCCATGGTAACGCCATCCGGGTGTTGTCGTCACCGCGCGTTGTAACCCGTCCCACGCCATCCGGGTGTTGTCGTCACCGCGGTGACGCCGTCCGGGTGTTGTCGTCACCATGGTGACACCGTCCGGGTGTTGTCGTCGCCATGGTGACGCCGTCAGGGTGTTGTCGTCACCGCGCGTTGTACTCCATCCCACGCCGTCCGGGTGTTGTCGTCGCCGCGGTGACGCCATCCGGGTGTTGTCGTCGCCATGGTAACGCCGTCCGGGTGTTGTCGTCACCGCGCGTTGTAACCCGTCCCACGCCGTCCTGGTGTTGTCGTCACCGCGGTGACGCCGTCCGGGTGTTGTCGTCACCATGGTGACACCGTCCGGGTGTTGTCGTCGCCATGGTGACGCCGTCAGGGTGTTGTCGTCACCGCGCGTTGTACTCCATCCCACGCCGTCCGGGTGTTGTCGTTGCCGTGGTGACGCCATCCGGGTGTTGTCGTCGCCATGGTAACGCCGTCCGGGTGTTGTCGTCACCGCGCGTTGTAACCCGTCCCACGCCGTCCTGGTGTTGTCGTCACCGCGGTGACGCCGTCCGGGTGTTGTCGTCACCATGGTGACACCGTCCGGGTGTTGTCGTCGCCATGGTGATGCCGTCAGTGTGTTGTCGTCACCGCGCGTTGTACTCCATCCCACGCCGTCCGGGTGTTGTCGTTGCCGCGGTGACGCCATCTGGGTGTTGTCGTCGCCATGGTAACGCCGTCCGGGTGTTGTCGTCACCGCGCGTTGTAACCCGTCCCACGCCGTCCTGGTGTTGTCGTCACCGCGGTGACGCCGTCCGGGTGTTGTCGTCACCATGGTGACACCGTCCGGGTGTTGTCGTCGCCATGGTGACGCCGTCAGGGTGTTGTCGTCACCGCGCGTTGTACTCCATCCCACGCCGTCCGGGTGTTGTCGTTGCCGCGGTGACGCCATCCGGGTGTTGTCGTCGCCATGGTAACGCCGTCCGGGTGTTGTCGTCACCGCGCGTTGTAACCCGTCCCACGCCGTCCTGGTGTTGTCGTCACCGCGGTGACGCCGTCCGGGTGTTGTCGTCACCATGGTGACACCGTCCGGGTGTTGTCGTCGCCATGGTGACGCCGTCAGGGTGTTGTCGTCACCGCGCGTTGTACTCCATCCCACGCCGTCCGGGTGTTGTCGTTGCCGCGGTGACGCCATCCGGGTGTTGTCGTCGCCATGGTAACGCCGTCCGGGTGTTGTCGTCACCGCGCGTTGTACTCCATCCCACGCCGTCTGGGTGTTGTCGTTGCCGCGGTGACGCCATCCGGGTGTTGTCGTCGCCATGGTAACGCCGTCCGGGTGTTGTCGTCACCGCGCGTTGTAACCCGTCCCACGCCGTCCTGGTGTTGTCGTCACCGCGGTGACGCCGTCCGGGTGTTGTCGTCACCATGGTGACACCGTCCGGGTGTTGTCGTCGCCATGGTGACGCCGTCAGGGTGTTGTCGTCACCGCGCGTTGTACTCCATCCCACGCCGTCCGGGTGTTGTCGTTGCCGCGGTGACGCCATCCGGGTGTTGTCGTCGCCATGGTAACGCCGTCCGGGTGTTGTCGTCACCGCGCGTTGTAACCCGTCCCACGCCGTCCTGGTGTTGTCGTCACCACGGTGACGCCGTCCGGGTGTTGTCGTCACCATAGTGACACCGTCCGGGTGTTGCCGTCGCCATGGTGATGCCGTCAGGGTGTTGTCGTCACCGCGCGTTGTACTCCATCCCACGCCGTCCGGGTGTTGTCGTTGCCGCGGTGACGCCATCCGGGTGTTGTCGTCGCCATGGTAACGCCGTCCGGGTGTTGTCGTCACCGCGCGTTGTAACCCGTCCCACGCCGTCCTGGTGTTGTCGTCACCGCGGTGACGCCGTCCGGGTGTTGTCGTCACCATGGTGACACCGTCCGGGTGTTGTCGTCGCCATGGTGACGCCGTCAGGGTGTTGTCGTCACCGCGCGTTGTACTCCATCCCACGCCGTCCGGGTGTTGTCGTTGCCGCGGTGACGCCATCCGGGTGTTGTCGTCGCCATGGTGACGCCGTCCGGGTGTTGTCGTCACCGCGCGTTGTAACCCGTCCCACGCCGTCCTGGTGTTGTCGTCACCGCGGTGACGCCGTCCGGGTGTTGTCGTCACCATGGTGACACCGTCCGGGTGTTGTCGTCGCCATGGTAACGCCGTCCGGGTGTTGTCGTCACCGCGCGTTGTAACCCGTCCCACGCCGTCCTGGTGTTGTCGTCACCGCGGGTGACGCCGTCCGGGTGTTGTCGTCACCATGGTGACACCGTCCGGGTGTTGTCGTCGCCATGGTGACGCCGTCCGGGTGTTGTCGTCACCGCGCGTTGTACTCCATCCCACGCCGTCCGGGTGTTGTCGTTGCCGCGGTGACGCCATCCGGGTGTTGTCGTCGCCATGGTAACGCCGTCTGGGTGTTGTCGTCACCGCGCGTTGTAACCCGTCCCACGCCGTCCTGGTGTTGTCGTCACCGCGGTGACGCCGTCCGGGTGTTGTCGTCACCATGGTGACACCGTCCGGGTGTTGTCGTCGCCATGGTGACGCCGTCAGGGTGTTGTCGTCACCGCGCGTTGTACTCCATCCCACGCCGTCCGGGTGTTGTCGTTGCCGCGGTGACGCCATCCGGGTGTTGTCGTCGCCATGGTAACGCCGTCCGGGTGTTGTCGTCACCGCGCGTTGTAACCCGTCCCACGCCGTCCTGGTGTTGTCGTCACCGCGGTGACGCCGTCCGGGTGTTGTCGTCACCATGGTGACACCGTCCGGGTGTTGTCGTCGCCATGGTGACGCCGTCAGGGTGTTGTCGTCACCGCGCGTTGTACTCCATCCCACGCCGTCCGGGTGTTGTCGTTGCCGCGGTGACGCCATCCGGGTGTTGTCGTCGCCATGGTAACGCCGTCCGGGTGTTGTCGTCACCGCGCGTTGTAACCCGTCCCACGCCGTCCTGGTGTTGTCGTCACCGCGGTGACGCCGTCCGGGTGTTGTCGTCACCATGGTGACACCGTCCGGGTGTTGTCGTCGCCATGGTGACGCCGTCAGGGTGTTGTCGTCACCGCGCGTTGTACTCCATCCCACGCCGTCCGGGTGTTGTCGTCACCGCGGTGACGCCATCCGGGTGTTGTCGTCGCCATGGTAACGCCGTCCGGGTGTTGTCGTCACCGCGCGTTGTAACCCGTCCCACGCCGTCCTGGTGTTGTCGTCACCGCGGTGACGCCGTCCGGGTGTTGTCGTCACCATGGTGACACCGTCCGGGTGTTGTCGTCGCCATGGTGACGCCGTCAGGGTGTTGTCGTCACCGCGCGTTGTACTCCATCCCACGCCGTCCGGGTGTTGTCGTTGCCGCGGTGACGCCATCCGGGTGTTGTCGTCGCCATGGTAACGCCGTCCGGGTGTTGTCGTCACCGCGCGTTGTAACCCGTCCCACGCCGTCCTGGTGTTGTCGTCACCGCGGTGACGCCGTCCGGGTGTTGTCGTCACCATGGTGACACCGTCCGGGTGTTGTCGTCGCCATGGTGACGCCGTCAGGGTGTTGTCGTCACCGCGCGTTGTACTCCATCCCACGCCGTCCGGGTGTTGTCGTTGCCGCGGTGACGCCATCCGGGTGTTGTCGTCGCCATGGTAACGCCGTCCGGGTGTTGTCGTCACCGCGCGTTGTAACCCGTCCCACGCCATCCTGGTGTTGTCGTCACCGCGGTGACGCCGTCCGGGTGTTGTCGTCACCATGGTGACACCGTCCGGGTGTTGTCGTCGCCATGGTGACGCCGTCAGGGTGTTGTCGTCACCGCGCGTTGTACTCCATCCCACGCCGTCCGGGTGTTGTCGTTGCCGTGGTGACGCCATCCGGGTGTTGTCGTCGCCATGGTAACGCCGTCCGGGTGTTGTCGTCACCGCGCGTTGTAACCCGTCCCACGCCGTCCTGGTGTTGTCGTCACCGCGGTGACGCCGTCCGGGTGTTGTCGTCACCATGGTGACACCGTCCGGGTGTTGTCGTCGCCATGGTGACGCCGTCAGGGTGTTGTCGTCACCGCGCGTTGTACTCCATCCCACGCCGTCCGGGTGTTGTCGTTGCCGCGGTGACGCCATCCGGGTGTTGTCGTCGCCATGGTAACGCCGTCCGGGTGTTGTCGTCACCGCGCGTTGTAACCCGTCCCACGCCGTCCTGGTGTTGTCGTCACCGCGGTGACGCCGTCCGGGTGTTGTCGTCACCATGGTGACACCGTCCGGGTGTTGTCGTCGCCATGGTGACGCCGTCAGGGTGTTGTCGTCACCGCGCGTTGTACTCCATCCCACGCCGTCCGGGTGTTGTCGTCGCCATGGTAACGCCGTCCGGGTGTTGTCGTCACCGCGCGTTGTAACCCGTCCCACGCCGTCCTGGTGTTGTCGTCACCGCGGTGACGCCGTCCGGGTGTTGTCGTCACCATGGTGACACCGTCCGGGTGTTGTCGTCGCCATGGTGACGCCGTCAGGGTGTTGTCGTCACCGCGCGTTGTACTCCATCCCACGCCGTCCGGGTGTTGTCGTCGCCGCGGTGACGCCATCCGGGTGTTGTCGTCGCCATGGTAACGCCGTCCGGGTGTTGTCGTCACCGCGCGTTGTAACCCGTCCCACGCCGTCCTGGTGTTGTCGTCACCGCGGTGACGCCGTCCGGGTGTTGTCGTCACCATGGTGACACCGTCCGGGTGTTGTCGTCGCCATGGTGACGCCGTCAGGGTGTTGTCGTCACCGCGCGTTGTACTCCATCCCACGCCGTCCGGGTGTTGTCGTTGCCGCGGTGACGCCATCCGGGTGTTGTCGTCGCCATGGTAACGCCGTCCGGGTGTTGTCGTCACCGCGCGTTGTAACCCGTCCCACGCCGTCCTGGTGTTGTCGTCACCGCGGTGACGCCGTCCGGGTGTTGTCGTCACCATGGTGACACCGTCCGGGTGTTGTCGTCGCCATGGTGACGCCGTCAGGGTGTTGTCGTCACCGCGCGTTGTACTCCATCCCACGCCGTCCGGGTGTTGTCGTTGCCGCGGTGACGCCATCCGGGTGTTGTCGTCGCCATGGTAACGCCGTCCGGGTGTTGTCGTCACCGCGCGTTGTAACCCGTCCCACGCCGTCCTGGTGTTGTCGTCACCGCGGTGACGCCGTCCGGGTGTTGTCGTCACCATGGTGACACCGTCCGGGTGTTGTCGTCGCCATGGTGACGCCGTCAGGGTGTTGTCGTCACCGCGCGTTGTACTCCATCCCACGCCGTCCGGGTGTTGTCGTTGCCGCGGTGACGCCATCCGGGTGTTGTCGTCGCCATGGTAACGCCGTCCGGGTGTTGTCGTCACCGCGCGTTGTAACCCGTCCCACGCCGTCCTGGTGTTGTCGTCACCGCGGTGACACCGTCCGGGTGTTGTCGTCACCATGGTGACACCGTCCGGGTGTTGTCGTCGCCTTGGTGACGCCGTCAGGGTGTTGTCGTCACCGCGCGTTGTACTCCATCCCACGCCGTCCGGGTGTTGTCGTTGCCGCGGTGACGCCATCCGGGTGTTGTCGTCGCCATGGTAACGCCGTCCGGGTGTTGTCGTCACCGCGCGTTGTAACCCGTCCCACGCCGTCCTGGTGTTGTCGTCACCGCGGTGACGCCGTCCGGGTGTTGTCGTCACCATGGTGACACCGTCCGGGTGTTGTCGTCGCCATGGTGACGCCGTCAGGGTGTTGTCGTCACCGCGCGTTGTACTCCATCCCACGCCGTCCGGGTGTTGTCGTTGCCGCGGTGACGCCATCCGGGTGTTGTCGTCGCCATGGTAACGCCGTCCGGGTGTTGTCGTCAGAGCGTGTTGTAACCCGTCCCACGCCGTCCTGGTGTTGTCGTCACCGCGGTGACGCCGTCCGGGTGTTGTCGTCACCATGGTGACACCGTCCGGGTGTTGTCGTCGCCTTGGTGACGCCGTCAGGGTGTTGTCGTCACCGCGCGTTGTACTCCATCCCACGCCGTCCGGGTGTTGTCGTTGCCACGGTGACGCCATCCGGGTGTTGTCGTCGCCATGGTAACGCCGTCCGGGTGTTGTCGTCACCGCGCGTTGTAACCCGTCCCACGCCGTCCTGGTGTTGTCGTCACCGCGGTGACGCCGTCCGGGTGTTGTCGTCACCATGGTGACACTGTCCGGGTGTTGTCGTCGCCATGGTGATGCCGTCAGGGTGTTGTCGTCACCGCGCGTTGTACTCCATCCCACGCCGTCCGGGTGTTGTCGTTGCCGCGGTGACGCCATCCGGGTGTTGTCGTCGCCGTGGTAACGCCGTCCGGGTGTTGTCGTCACCGCGCGTTGTAACCCGTCCCACGCCGTCCTGGTGTTGTCGTCACCGCGGTGACGCCGTCCGGGTGTTGTCGTCACCATGGTGACACCGTCCGGGTGTTGTCGTCGCCATGGTGATGCCGTCAGGGTGTTGTCGTCACCGCGCGTTGTACTCCATCCCACGCCGTCCGGGTGTTGTCGTTGCCGCGGTGACGCCACCCGGGTGTTGTCGCCATGGTAACGCCGTCCGGGTGTTGTCGTCACCGCGCGTTGTAACCCGTCCCACGCCGTCCTGGTGTTGTCGTCACCGCGGAGACGCCGTCCAGGTGTTGTCGTCACCATGGTGACACCGTCCGGGTGTTGTCGTCGCCATGGTGACGCCGTCAGGGTGTTGTCGTCACCGCGCGTTGTACTCCATCCCACGCCGTCCGGGTGTTGTCGTTGCCGCGGTGACGCCATCCGGGTGTTGTCGTCGCCATGGTGACGCCGTCCGGGTGTTGTCGTCACCGCGCGTTGTAACCCGTCCCACGCCGTCCTGGTGTTGTCGTCACCGCGGTGACGCCGTCCGGGTGTTGTCGTCACCATGGTGACACCGTCCGGGTGTTGTCGTCACCGCGGTGACGCCGTCCGGGAGTTGTCGTCGCCATGGTAACGCCGTCCGGGTGTTGTCGTCACCGCGCGTTGTAACCCGTCCCACGCCGTCCTGGTGTTGTCGTCACCGCGGTGACGCCGTCCGGGTGTTGTCGTCACCATGGTGACACCGTCCGGGTGTTGTCGTCGCCATGGTGACGCCGTCAGGGTGTTGTCGTCACCGCGCGTTGTACTCCATCCCACGCCGTCCGGGTGTTGTCGTTGCCGCGGTGACGCCATCCGGGTGTTGTCGTCTCCGCGGTGACGCCGTCCGGGTGTTGTCGTCACCGCGCGTTGTAACCCGTCCCACGCCGTCCTGGTGTTGTCGTCTCCGCGGTGACGCCGTCCGGGTGTTTTCGTCGCCATGGTGACGCCGTCAGTGTGTTGACGTCACCGCGCGTTGTACTCCATCCCACGCCGTCCGGGTGTTGTCGTCGCCATGGTAACGCCGTCCGGGTGTTGTCGTCACCGCGCGTTGTAACCCGTCCCACGCCGTCCTGGTGTTGTCGTCACCGCGGTGACGCCGTCCGGGTGTTGTCGTCACCATGATGACACCGTCCGGGTGTTGTCGCATCTGGGTGTTGTCGTCTCCGCGGTGACGCCGTCCGGGTGTTGTCGTCACCGCGCGTTGTAACCCGTCCCACGCCGTCCTGGTGTTGTCGTCACCGCGGTGACGCCGTCCGGGTGTTGTCGTCACCATGGTGACACCGTCCGGGTGTTGTCGTCGCCATGGTGACGCCGTCAGGGTGTTGTCGTCACCGCGCGTTGTACTCCATCCCACGCCGTCCGGGTGTTGTCGTTGCCGCGGTGACGCCATCCGGGTGTTGTCGTCGCCATGGTAACGCCGTCCGGGTGTTGTCGTCACCGCGCGTTGTAACCCGTCCCACGCCGTCCTGGTGTTGTCGTCACCGCGGTGACGCCGTCCGGGTGTTGTCGTCACCATGGTGACACCGTCCGGGTGTTGTCGTCGCCATGGTGACGCCGTCAGGGTGTTGTCGTCACCGCGCGTTGTACTCCATCCCACGCCGTCCGGGTGTTGTCGTTGCCGTGGTGACGCCATCCGGGTGTTGTCGTCGCCATGGTAACGCCGTCCGGGTGTTGTCGTCACCGCGCGTTGTAACCCGTCCCACGCCGTCCTGGTGTTGTCGTCACTGCGGTGACGCCGTCCGGGTGTTGTCGTCACCATGGTGACACCGTCCGGGTGTTGTCGTCGCCATGGTGACGCCGTCAGGGTGTTGTCGTCACCGCGCGTTGTACTCCATCCCACGCCGTCCGGGTGTTGTCGTCACCGCGGTGACGCCATCCGGGTGTTGTCGTCGCCATGGTAACGCCGTCCGGGTGTTGTCGTCACCGCGCGTTGTAACCCGTCCCACGCCGTCCTGGTGTTGTCGTCACCGCGGTGACGCCGTCCGGGTGTTGTCGTCACCATGGTGACACTGTCCGGGTGTTGTCGTCGCCATGGTGACGCCGTCAGGGTGTTGTCGTCACCGCGCGTTGTACTCCATCCCACGCCGTCCGGGTGTTGTCGTTGCCGCGGTGACGCCATCCGGGTGTTGTCGTCGCCATGGTAACGCCGTCCGGGTGTTGTCGTCACCGCGCGTTGTAACCCGTCCCACGCCGTCCTGGTGTTGTCGTCACCGCGGTGACGCCGTCCGGGTGTTGTCGTCACCGCGCGTTGTAACCCGTCCCACGCCGTCCTGGTGTTGTCGTCACCGCGGTGACGCCGTCCGGGTGTTGTCGTCACCATGGTGACACTGTCCGGGTGTTGTCGTCGCCATGGTGACGCCGTCAGGGTGTTGTCGTCACCGCGCGTTGTACTCCATCCCACGCCGTCCGGGTGTTGTCGTTGCCGCGGTGACGCCATCCGGGTGTTGTCGTCGCCATGGTAACGCCGTCCGGGTGTTGTCGTCACCGCGCGTTGTAACCCGTCCCACGCCGTCCTGGTGTTGTCGTCACCGCGGTGACGCCGTCCGGGTGTTGTCGTCACCATGGTGACACCGTCCGGGTGTTGTCGTCGCCATGGTGACGCCGTCAGGGTGTTGTCGTCACCGCGCGTTGTACTCCATCCCACGCCGTCCGGGTGTTGTCGTTGCCGCGGTGACGCCATCCGGGTGTTGTCGTCGCCATGGTAACGCCGTCCGGGTGTTGTCGTCACCGCGCGTTGTAACCCGTCCCACGCCATCCTGGTGTTGTCGTCACCGCGGTGACGCCGTCCGGGTGTTGTCGTCACCATGGTGACACCGTCCGGGTGTTGTCGTCGCCATGGTGACGCCGTCAGGGTGTTGTCGTCACCGCGCGTTGTACTCCATCCCACGCCGTCCGGGTGTTGTCGTTGCCGTGGTGACGCCATCCGGGTGTTGTCGTCGCCATGGTAACGCCGTCCGGGTGTTGTCGTCACCGCGCGTTGTAACCCGTCCCACGCCGTCCTGGTGTTGTCGTCACCGCGGTGACGCCGTCCGGGTGTTGTCGTCACCATGGTGACACCGTCCGGGTGTTGTCGTCGCCATGGTGACGCCGTCAGGGTGTTGTCGTCACCGCGCGTTGTACTCCATCCCACGCCGTCCGGGTGTTGTCGTTGCCGCGGTGACGCCATCCGGGTGTTGTCGTCGCCATGGTAACGCCGTCCGGGTGTTGTCGTCACCGCGCGTTGTAACCCGTCCCACGCCGTCCTGGTGTTGTCGTCACCGCGGTGACGCCGTCCGGGTGTTGTCGTCACCATGGTGACACCGTCCGGGTGTTGTCGTCGCCATGGTGACGCCGTCAGGGTGTTGTCGTCACCGCGCGTTGTACTCCATCCCACGCCGTCCGGGTGTTGTCGTTGCCGCGGTGACGCCATCCGGGTGTTGTCGTCGCCATGGTAACGCCGTCCGGGTGTTGTCGTCACCGCGCGTTGTAACCCGTCCCACGCCGTCCTGGTGTTGTCGTCACCGCGGTGACGCCGTCCGGGTGTTGTCGTCACCATGGTGACACCGTCCGGGTGTTGTCGTCGCCATGGTGACGCCGTCAGGGTGTTGTCGTCACCGCGCGTTGTACTCCATCCCACGCCGTCCGGGTGTTGTCGTTGCCGCGGTGACGCCATCCGGGTGTTGTCGTCGCCATGGTAACGCCGTCCGGGTGTTGTCGTCACCGCGCGTTGTAACCCGTCCCACGCCGTCCTGGTGTTGTCGTCACCGCGGTGACGCCGTCCGGGTGTTGTCGTCACCATGGTGACACCGTCTGGGTGTTGTCGTCGCCTTGGTGACGCCGTCAGGGTGTTGTCGTCACCGCGCGTTGTACTCCATCCCACGCCGTCCGGGTGTTGTCGTTGCCGCGGTGACGCCATCCGGGTGTTGTCGTCGCCATGGTAACGCCGTCCGGGTGTTGTCGTCACCGCGCGTTGTAACCCGTCCCACGCCGTCCTGGTGTTGTCGTCACCGCGGTGACGCCGTCCGGGTGTTGTCGTCACCATGGTGACACCGTCCGGGTGTTGTCGTCGCCATGGTGACGCCGTCAGGGTGTTGTCGTCACCGCGCGTTGTACTCCATCCCACGCCGTCCGGGTGTTGTCGTTGCCGCGGTGACGCCATCCGGGTGTTGTCGTCGCCATGGTAACGCCGTCCGGGTGTTGTCGTCAGAGCGCGTTGTAACCCGTCCCACGCCGTCCTGGTGTTGTCGTCACCGCGGTGACGCCGTCCGGGTGTTGTCGTCACCATGGTGACACCGTCCGGGTGTTGTCGTCGCCTTGGTGACGCCGTCAGGGTGTTGTCGTCACCGCGCGTTGTACTCCATCCCACGCCGTCCGGGTGTTGTCGTTGCCACGGTGACGCCATCCGGGTGTTGTCGTCGCCATGGTAACGCCGTCCGGGTGTTGTCGTCACCGCGCGTTGTAACCCGTCCCACGCCGTCCTGGTGTTGTCGTCACCGCGGTGACGCCGTCCGGGTGTTGTCGTCACCATGGTGACACTGTCCGGGTGTTGTCGTCGCCATGGTGATGCCGTCAGGGTGTTGTCGTCACCGCGCGTTGTACTCCATCCCACGCCGTCCGGGTGTTGTCGTTGCCGCGGTGACGCCATCCGGGTGTTGTCGTCGCCGTGGTAACGCCGTCCGGGTGTTGTCGTCACCGCGCGTTGTAACCCGTCCCACGCCGTCCTGGTGTTGTCGTCACCGCGGTGACGCCGTCCGGGTGTTGTCGTCACCATGGTGACACCGTCCGGGTGTTGTCGTCGCCATGGTGATGCCGTCAGGGTGTTGTCGTCACCGCGCGTTGTACTCCATCCCACGCCGTCCGGGTGTTGTCGTTGCCGCGGTGACGCCACCCGGGTGTTGTCGCCATGGTAACGCCGTCCGGGTGTTGTCGTCACCGCGCGTTGTAACCCGTCCCACGCCGTCCTGGTGTTGTCGTCACCGCGGAGACGCCGTCCAGGTGTTGTCGTCACCATGGTGACACCGTCCGGGTGTTGTCGTCGCCATGGTGACGCCGTCAGGGTGTTGTCGTCACCGCGCGTTGTACTCCATCCCACGCCGTCCGGGTGTTGTCGTTGCCGCGGTGACGCCATCCGGGTGTTGTCGTCGCCATGGTGACGCCGTCCGGGTGTTGTCGTCACCGCGCGTTGTAACCCGTCCCACGCCGTCCTGGTGTTGTCGTCACCGCGGTGACGCCGTCCGGGTGTTGTCGTCACCATGGTGACACCGTCCGGGTGTTGTCGTCACCGCGGTGACGCCGTCCGGGAGTTGTCGTCGCCATGGTAACGCCGTCCGGGTGTTGTCGTCACCGCGCGTTGTAACCCGTCCCACGCCGTCCTGGTGTTGTCGTCACCGCGGTGACGCCGTCCGGGTGTTGTCGTCACCATGGTGACACCGTCCGGGTGTTGTCGTCGCCATGGTGACGCCGTCAGGGTGTTGTCGTCACCGCGCGTTGTACTCCATCCCACGCCGTCCGGGTGTTGTCGTTGCCGCGGTGACGCCATCCGGGTGTTGTCGTCTCCGCGGTGACGCCGTCCGGGTGTTGTCGTCACCGCGCGTTGTACACCGTCCCACGCCGTCCTGGTGTTGTCGTCTCCGCGGTGACGCCGTCCGGGTGTTGTCGTCGCCATGGTGACGCCGTCAGTGTGTTGACGTCACCGCGCGTTGTACTCCATCCCACGCCGTCCGGGTGTTGTCGTCGCCATGGTAACGCCGTCCGGGTGTTGTCGTCACCGCGCGTTGTAACCCGTCCCACGCCGTCCTGGTGTTGTCGTCACCGCGGTGACGCCGTCCGGGTGTTGTCGTCACCATGATGACACCGTCCGGGTGTTGTCGCATCTGGGTGTTGTCGTCTCCGCGGTGACGCCGTCCGGGTGTTGTCGTCACCGCGCGTTGTAACCCGTCCCACGCCGTCCTGGTGTTGTCGTCTCCGCGGTGACGCCGTCCGGGTGTTGTCGTCGCCATGGTGACGCCGTCAGTGTGTTGACGTCACCGCGCGTTGTACTCCATCCCACGCCGTCCGGGTGTTGTCGTTGCCGCGGTGACGCCATCCGGGTGTTGTCGTCGCCATGGTAACGCCGTCCGGGTGTTGTCGTCACCGCGCGTTGTAACCCGTCCCACGCCGTCCTGGTGTTGTCGTCACCGCGGTGACGCCGTCCGGGTGTTGTCGTCACCATGGTGACACCGTCCGGGTGTTGTCGTCGCCATGGTGACGCCGTCAGGGTGTTGTCGTCACCGCGCGTTGTACTCCATCCCACGCCGTCCGGGTGTTGTCGTTGCCGCGGTGACGCCATCCGGGTGTTGTCGTCGCCATGGTAACGCCGTCCGGGTGTTGTCGTCACCGCGCGTTGTAACCCGTCCCACGCCGTCCTGGTGTTGTCGTCACCGCGGTGACGCCGTCCGGGTGTTGTCGTCACCATGGTGACACCGTCCGGGTGTTGTCATCGCCATGGTGATGCCGTCAGGGTGTTGTCGTCACCGCGCGTTGTACTCCATCCCACGCCGTCCGGGTGTTGTCGTAGCCGCGGTGACGCCATCCGGGTGTTGTCGTCGCCATGGTAATGCCGTCTGGGTGTTGTCGTCACCGCGCGTTGTAACCCGTCCCACGCCGTCCTGGTGTTGTCGTCACCGCGGTGACGCCGTCCGGGTGTTGTCGTCACCATGCTGACACCGTCCGGGTGTTGTCGTCGCCATGGTGACGCCGTCAGGGTGTTGTCGTCACCGCGCGTTGTACTCCATACCACGCCGTCCGGGTGTTGTCGTTGCCGCGGTGACGCCATCCGGGTGTTGTCGTCGCCATGGTAACGCCGTCCGGGTGTTGTCGTCACCGCGCGTTGTAACCCGTCCCACGCCGTCCTGGTGTTGTCGTCACCGCGGTGACGCCGTCTGGGTGTTGTCGTCACCATGGTGACACCGTCCGGGTGTTGTCGTCGCCATGGTGACGCCGTCAGGGTGTTGTCGTCACCGCGCGTTGTACTCCACACCACGCCGTCCGGGTGTTGTCGTTGCCGCGGTGACGCCATCCGGGTGTTGTCGTCGCCATGGTAACGCCGTCCGGGTGTTGTCGTCACCGCGCGTTGTAACCCGTCCCACGCCGTCCTGGTGTTGTCGTCACCGCGGTGACGCCCTCCGTCTGTTGTCGTCACCGCGTGTTGTACTCTGTCCCACACTGTCCGGGAGTTGTCGTCACCGCGGTGACGCCGTCCGGCTGTTGTCGTCACCGCGCGTTGTACTCCGTCCCACACCGTCCGGGAGTTGTCGTCACCATGGTGACACCGTCCGGGTGTTGTCGTCGCCATGGTGACGCCGTCCGGGTGTTGTCGTCACCACGGGTTGTAGCCTGTCCCATGCCGTCCGGGTGTTGTCGAAACCGCGGTGACGCCATCCGGGTGTTGTCGTCACCATGGTGACACCGTCCGGGTGTTGTCGTCGCCATGGTGACACCCTCCGGGTGTTGTGCTCACTGCGCGTTGTACCCCGTCCCACGCCGTCCGGCTGTTGTTGTCACCGCGCGTTGTACTCCGTCCCATGCCTTCCGGGTGTTGTCGTCGCCATGGTGACGCCGTCAGGGTGTTGACGTCACCGCATGTTGTACTCCGTCCCACGCCGTCCACGTGTTCTCTTCACCATGGTGACACCGTCCGGGTGTTGTCGTCACCATGGTGACACCGCCCGGCTGTTGTCGTCGCCATGGTGACGCCGTCAGGGTGTTGTCGTCACCACGCGTTGTAGCCTGTCCCATGCCGTCCGGGTGTTGTCGACACCGCGGTGACGCCGTCCGGGTGTTGTCGTCACCATGGTGACACCGTCCGGGTGTTGTCGTCGCCATGGTGACACCCTCCGGGTGTTGTGCTCACTGCGCGTTGTACCCCGTCCCACGCCGTCCGGCTGTTGTTGTCACCGCGCGTTGTATTCCGTCCCATGCCTTCCGGGTGTTGTCGTCACCGCGGTGACGCCGTCCGGGTGTTGTCGTCACCGCGCGTTGTACTCCGTCCCACACCGTCCGGGAGTTGTCGTCACCATGGTGACACCGTCCGGGTGTTGTCGTCGCCATGGTGACGCCGTCCGGGTGTTGTCGTCACCGCGCGTTGTACCCTGTCCCACGCCGTCCGGGTGATGTCGACATCATGGTGACACCGTCCGGCTGTTGTCGTCACTGCGCGTTGTACTCCGTCCCACGCCGTCCGGGTGTTCTCGTCGCCGCGGTGACGCCTGCCGGGTGTTGTCGTCACCATGGTGACACCGTCCGGGTGTTGTCGTCGCCATGGTGACGCCGTCAGGGTGTTGACGTCACCGCATGTTGTACTCCCTCCCACACCGTCCGGCTGTTGTCGTCACCATGGTGACACCGTCCGGGTGTTGTCGTCGCCATGGTGACGCCGCCAGGGTTTTGTCGTCACCGCACGTTGTACTCCATCCCACGCCGTCCGGGAGTTGTCGTCGCCATGGGGACGCCGTCAGGGTGTTGTCGTCGCCATGGTGACGCCGTCCGGCTGTTGTCGTCACCGCGCGTTGTACTTCGTCCCACACCGTCCGGGAGTTGTCGTCACCATGGTGACACCGTCCGGGTGTTGTCGTCGCCATGGTGACGCCGTCTGATTGTTGTCGTCACCGCGCGTTGTACTCCGTCCCACGACGTCCGGGAGTTGTCGTCGCCATGGTGACGCCTTCCGGGTGTTGTCGTCACCATGGTGACACCGTCCGGGTGTTGTCGTCGCCATGGTGACACCCTCCGGGTGTTGTGCTCACTGCGCGTTGTACCCCGTCCCACGCCGTCCGGCTGTTGTTGTCACCGCGCGTTGTATTCCGTCACATGCCTTCCGGGTGTTGTCGTCACTGCGGTGACGCCATCCGGGTGTTGTCGTCACCGCGCGTTGTAACCCGTCCCACGCCGTCCTGGTGTTGTCGTCACCACGGTGACGCCGTCCGGGTGTTGTCGTCACCATGGTGACACCGTCCGGGTGTTGTCGTCGCCATGGTTATGCCGTCAGGGTGTTGTCGTCGCCATGGTGACGCCGTCCGACTGTTGTCGTCACCACGCGTTGTACTCCGTCCCACGCCGTCCGGGTGTTGTCGTCACCATGGTGACACCATCCGGGTGTTGTCGTCGCCATGGTGACGCCGTCCGGGTGTTGTCGTCACCGCGCGTTGTACCCTGCCCCACGCCATCCGGGTGATGTCGACACCACGGTGACGCCGTCCGGGTGTTGTCGTCACCGCGGTTACGCCGTCCGACTGTTGTTGTCACCGCGCCTTGTACTCCGTCCCACGCCGTATGGTTGTTGTCGTAGCCATGGTGACGCCTTCCGGGTGCTGTCGTCACCATGGTGACACCGTCCGGGTGTTGTCGTCGCCATGGTGACGCCGTCCGAGTGTTTTCGTCACCGCGCGTTGTACCCCATCCCACGCCGTCCGGGTGTTGTCGTCACCATGGTGATGCCGTCTGGGTTTTGTCGTCACCATGGTGACGCCGTCCGGGTGTTGTCGTCACCGCGCGTTGTACTCCGTCCCACACCGTCCGGGAGTTGTCGTCACCATGATGACACCGTTCGGGTGTTGTCGTCGCATGGTGACGCCGTCAGGGTGTTGTCGTCACCGCGCGTTGTACTCCATCCCACGCCGTCCGGGTGTTGTCGTCGCCATGGTGACGCCGTCCGGGTGTTGTCGTCACCGCGCGTTGTACTCCGTCCCACACCGTCCGGGAGTTGTCGTCACCATGGTGACACCGTCCGGGTGTTGTCGTCGCCATGGTGACGCCGTCCGACTGTTGTCGTCACCGCGCGTTGTACCCTGTCCCACGCCGTCCGGGAGTTGTCGTCACCATGGTGACGCCGTCCGGGTGTTGTCGTCGCCATGGTGACGCCGTCAGGGTGTTGACGTCACCGCACGTTGTACCCCGTTCCACGCCGTCCGGGTGTTGTCGTTACCATGGTGACGTCGTCCGGGTGTTGTCGTCACCGTGGTGACGCCGTCCGGCTGTTGTCGTCACCGCGCGATATACTCCGTCCCACGCCGTCCGGGAGTTTTCGTCACCATGGTGACACCGTCCGGGTGTTGTCGTCGCCATGGTGATGCCGTCCGGGTGTTGTTGTCACCATGGTGACGTCGTCCGGGTGTTGTCATCACCGTGGTGATGCCGTCCGGCTGTTGTCGTCACCGCGCGTTGTACTCCATCCCAGGCCGTCCGGGAGTTGTCGTCACCATGGGGACGCCGTCAGGGTGTTGTCGTCGCCATGGTGACGCCGTCCGGCTGTTGTCGTCACCGCGCGTTGTACTCCGTCCCACACCGTCCGGGAGTTGTCGTCACCATGGTGACGCCGTCCGGGTGTTGTCGTCGCCATGGTGACGCCGTCCGGGTGTTGACGTCACCGCGCGTTGTACCCTGTCCCACGCCGTCCGGGTGATGTCGACACCGCGGTGACGCCGTCCGGGTGTTGTCGTCACCATGGTGACGCCGTCCGGGTGTTGTCGTCGCCATGGTGACGCCGTCAGGGTGTTGTCGTCACCGCGCGTTGTACTCCATCCTACGCCGTCCGGGTGTTGTCGTCGCCGCGTTGACGCCGTCCGGGTGTTGTCGTGGCCATGGTGACGCCGTCCGGGTGTTGTCGTCACCGCGTGTTGTACCCCGTCCCACGGCGTCTGGGTGTTGTCGTCGCCATGGTGATGCCGTCCGGGTGTTGTCGTCACCATGGTGACACCGTCCGGGTGTTGTCGTCACCACGCGTTGTACCCCGTTCCACGCCGTCCGGGTGTTGTCGTCACCATGGTGACGTCGTCCGGGTGTTGTCATCACCGTGGTGATGCCGTCCGGCTTTTGTTGTCACCGCGCGTTGTACTTCGTCCCACAACGTCCGGGAGTTGTCGTCGCCATGGGGACGCCGTCAGGGTGTTGTCGTCGCCATGGTGACGCCGTCCGGCTGTTGTCGTCACCGCGCGTTGTACTCTGTCCCACGCCGTCCGGGAGTTGTCGTCACCATGGTGACACCGTCCGGGTGTTGTCGTTGCCATGGTGATGCCGTCCGGGTGTTGTCGTCACCATGGTGACACCGTCCGGGGGTTGTCGTCACCGCGCGTTGTACCCCGTTCCACGCCGTCCGGGTGTTGACGTCACCATGGTGACGTCGTCCGGGTGTTGTCATCACCGTGGTGATGCCGTCCGGCTATTGTTGTCACCGCGCGTTGTACTCCGTCCCACACCGTCCTGGAGTTGTCGTCGCCATGGGGACGCCGTCAGGGTGTTGTCGTCGCCATGGTGACGCCATCCGGCTGTTGTCGTCACCGCGCGTTGTACTCCGTCCCACACCGTCCGGGAGTTGTCGTCACCATGGTGACACCGTCCGGGAGTTGTCGTCGCAATGGGGACGCCGTCAGGGTGTTGTCGTCGCCATGGTGACGCCATCCGGCTGTTGTCGTCACCGCGCGTTGTACTCCGTCCCACACCGTCCGGGAGTTGTCGTCACCATGGTGACACCGTCCGGGTGTTGAAGTCGCCATGGTGACGCCATCCGGGTGTTGTCGTCACCGCGCGTTGTACCCTGTCCCACGCCGTCCGGGTGATGTCGACTCCGCGGTGACGCCGTCCGGGTGTTGTCGTCACCATGGTGACACCGTCCGGGTGTTGTCGTCGCCATGGTGACGCCGTCAGGGTGTTGACGTCACCGCACGTTGTACCCCGTTCCACGCCGTCAGGGTGTTGTCGTCGCCATGGTGACGCCGTCCGGCTGTTGTCGTCACCACGCGTTGTACTCCGTCCCACACCGTCCGGGATTTGTCGTCACCATGGTGACACCGTCCGGGTGTTGTCGTCGCCATGGTGACGCCGTCCGGGTGTTGTCGTCACCGCGCGTTGTACCCTGTCACACGCCGTCCGGGTGATGTCGACTCCGCGTTAACGCCGTCCGGGTGTTGTCGTCACCATGGTGACACCGTCCGGGTGTTGTCGTCGCCATGGTGACGCCGTCAGGGTGTTGACGTCACCGCACGTTGTACCCCATCCCACGCCGTCCGCGTGTTGTCGTCACCATGGTGACGTCGTCCGGGTGTTGTCGTCACCGCGGTGACGCCGTCCGGCTGTTGTCGTCACTGCGCGTTGTACTCCGTCCCACGCCGTCCGGGTGTTGTCGTCGCCGCGGTGACGCCGTCGGGGTGTTGTCGTCACCATGGTGACACCGTCCGGGTGTTGTCATCGCCATGGTGACGCCGTCAGGGTGTTGTCGTCACCACGCGTTGTACTCCGTCCCACGCCGTCCGGGAGTTGTCGTCGCCATGGGGACGCCGTCCGGCTGTTGTCGTCACCGCGCGTTGTACTCCGTCCCACACTGTCCGGGAGTTGTCGTCACCATGGTGACACCATCCGGGTGTTGTCGTCGCCATGGTGACGCCGTCCGGGTGTTGTCGTCACCGCGCGTTGTACCCTGTCACACGCCGTCCGGGTGATGTCGACACCGCGGTGACGCCGTCCGGGTGTTGTCGTCACCGCGGTGACGCCGTCCGACTGTTGTCGTCACCATGGTGACGCCGTCCGCGGGGGTTGTCGTCGCCATGGTGACGCCGTCAGGGTGTTGACGTCACCGCACGTTGTACCCCGTTCCACGCCGTCCGGGTGTTGTCGTCACCATGGTTACGTCGTCCGGGTGTTGTCGTCACCGTGGTGACGCCGTCCGGCTGTTGTCGTCACCGCGCGTTATACTCCGTCCCACGCCGTCCGGGAGTTGTCGTCACCATGGTGACACCGTCCGGGTGTTGTCGTCGCCATGGTGATGCCGTCCGGGTGTTGTTGTCACCATGGTGACGTCGTCCGGGTGTTGTCATCACCGTGGTGATGCCGTCCGGCTGTTGTCGTCACCGCGCGTTGTACTCCGTCCCACGCCGTCCGGGAGTTGTCGTCGCCATGGTGACGCCGTCCGGGTGTTGTCGTCACCGCGTGTTGTACCCCGTCCCACGGCGTCCGGGAGTTGTCGTCGCCATGGTGACGCCGTCCGGGTGTTGTCGTCACCATGGTGACACCGTCCGGGTGTTGTCGTCGCCATGGTGATGTCGTCCGGGTGTTGTCGTCGCCATGGTGACGCCGTCCGGCTGTTGTCGTCACCGCGCGTTGTACTCTGTCCCACACCGTCCGGGAGTTGTCGTCGCCATGGTGACAACGTCCGGGTATTGTCGTCGCCATGGTGACGCCGTCCGGGTGTTGACGTCACCGCGCGTTGTACCCTGTCCCACGCCGTCCGGGTGATGTCGACACCGCGGTGACGCCGTCCGGGTGTTTTCGTCGCCATGGTGACGCCGTCCGGGTGTTGTCGTCGCCGCGTTGACGCCGTCCGAGTGTTGTCGTGGCCATGGTGACGCCGTCCGGGTGTTGTCGTCACCGCGTGCTGTACCCCGTCCCACGGCGTCCGGGTGTTGTCGTCACTGCGGTGACGCCGTCCGGGTGTTGTCGTCACCATTGTGACGCCGTCCGGGTGTTGTCGTTGCCATGGTGACGCCGTCAGGGTGTTGACGTCACCGCACGTTGTACCCCGTTCCACGCCGTCCGGGTGTTGTCGTCACCATGGTGACGTCGTCCGGGTGTTATCCTCACCGTGGTGATGCCATCCGGCTGTTGTCGTCACAGCGCGTTGTACTCCGTACCACGCTGTCCGGGAGTTGTCGTCGCCATGGTGATGCCTTCCGGGTGTTGTCGTCACCATGGTTGCACCGTCCGGGTGTTGTCGTCGCCATGGTGACACCGTCCGGGTGTTTTCGTCACCGTGCGTTGTACCCCATCCCACGCCGTCTGGGTGTTGTCGTCACCATGGTGATGCCGTCCGGGTGTTGTCATCACCGTGGTGATGCCGTCCGGCTGTTGTTGTCACCGCGCGTTGTACTTCGTCGCTCAACGTCCGGGAGCTGTCGTCGCCATGGGGACGCCGTCAGGGTGTTGTCGTCGCCATGGTGACGCCGTCCGGCTGTTGTCGTCACCGCGCGTTGTACTCCGTCCCACGCCGTCCGGGAGTTGTCGTCACCATGGTGACACCGTCCGGGTGTTGTCGTCGCCATGGTGATGCCGTCCGGGTGTTGTCGTCACCATGGTGACGTCGTCCGGGTGTTGTCATCACCGTGGTGATGCCGTCCGGCTGTTGTCGTCACCGCGCGTTGTACTCCATCCCACGCCGTCCGGGAGTTGTCGTCACCATGGGGACGCCGTCAGGGTGTTGTCGTCGCCATGGTGACGCCGTCCGGCTGTTGTCGTCACCGCGCGTTGTACTCCGTCCCACACCGTCCGGGAGTTGTCGTCACCATGGTGACGCCGTCCGGGTGTTGTCGTCGCCATGGTGACGCCGTCCGGGTGTTGACGTCACCGCGCGTTGTACCCTGTCCCACGCCGTCCGGGTGATGTCGACACCGCGGTGACGCCGTCCGGGTGTTGTCGTCACCATGGTGACGCCGTCCGGGTGTTGTCGTCGCCATGGTGACGCCGTCAGGGTGTTGTCGTCACCGCGCGTTGTACTCCATCCTACGCCGTCCGGGTGTTGTCGTCGCCGCGTTGACGCCGTCCGGGTGTTGTCGTGGCCATGGTGACGCCGTCCGGGTGTTGTCGTCACCGCGTGTTGTACCCCGTCCCACGGCGTCTGGGTGTTGTCGTCGCCATGGTGATGCCGTCCGGGTGTTGTCGTCACCATGGTGACACCGTCCGGGTGTTGTCGTCACCACGCGTTGTACCCCGTTCCACGCCGTCCGGGTGTTGTCGTCACCATGGTGACGTCGTCCGGGTGTTGTCATCACCGTGGTGATGCCGTCCGGCTTTTGTTGTCACCGCGCGTTGTACTTCGTCCCACAACGTCCGGGAGTTGTCGTCGCCATGGGGACGCCGTCAGGGTGTTGTCGTCGCCATGGTGACGCCGTCCGGCTGTTGTCGTCACCGCGCGTTGTACTCTGTCCCACGCCGTCCGGGAGTTGTCGTCACCATGGTGACACCGTCCGGGTGTTGTCGTTGCCATGGTGATGCCGTCCGGGTGTTGTCGTCACCATGGTGACACCGTCCGGGGGTTGTCGTCACCGCGCGTTGTACCCCGTTCCACGCCGTCCGGGTGTTGACGTCACCATGGTGACGTCGTCCGGGTGTTGTCATCACCGTGGTGATGCCGTCCGGCTATTGTTGTCACCGCGCGTTGTACTCCGTCCCACACCGTCCTGGAGTTGTCGTCGCCATGGGGACGCCGTCAGGGTGTTGTCGTCGCCATGGTGACGCCATCCGGCTGTTGTCGTCACCGCGCGTTGTACTCCGTCCCACACCGTCCGGGAGTTGTCGTCACCATGGTGACACCGTCCGGGAGTTGTCGTCGCAATGGGGACGCCGTCAGGGTGTTGTCGTCGCCATGGTGACGCCATCCGGCTGTTGTCGTCACCGCGCGTTGTACTCCGTCCCACACCGTCCGGGAGTTGTCGTCACCATGGTGACACCGTCCGGGTGTTGAAGTCGCCATGGTGACGCCATCCGGGTGTTGTCGTCACCGCGCGTTGTACCCTGTCCCACGCCGTCCGGGTGATGTCGACTCCGCGGTGACGCCGTCCGGGTGTTGTCGTCACCATGGTGACACCGTCCGGGTGTTGTCGTCGCCATGGTGACGCCGTCAGGGTGTTGACGTCACCGCACGTTGTACCCCGTTCCACGCCGTCAGGGTGTTGTCGTCGCCATGGTGACGCCGTCCGGCTGTTGTCGTCACCACGCGTTGTACTCCGTCCCACACCGTCCGGGATTTGTCGTCACCATGGTGACACCGTCCGGGTGTTGTCGTCGCCATGGTGACGCCGTCCGGGTGTTGTCGTCACCGCGCGTTGTACCCTGTCACACGCCGTCCGGGTGATGTCGACTCCGCGTTAACGCCGTCCGGGTGTTGTCGTCACCATGGTGACACCGTCCGGGTGTTGTCGTCGCCATGGTGACGCCGTCAGGGTGTTGACGTCACCGCACGTTGTACCCCATCCCACGCCGTCCGCGTGTTGTCGTCACCATGGTGACGTCGTCCGGGTGTTGTCGTCACCGCGGTGACGCCGTCCGGCTGTTGTCGTCACTGCGCGTTGTACTCCGTCCCACGCCGTCCGGGTGTTGTCGTCGCCGCGGTGACGCCGTCGGGGTGTTGTCGTCACCATGGTGACACCGTCCGGGTGTTGTCATCGCCATGGTGACGCCGTCAGGGTGTTGTCGTCACCACGCGTTGTACTCCGTCCCACGCCGTCCGGGAGTTGTCGTCGCCATGGGGACGCCGTCCGGCTGTTGTCGTCACCGCGCGTTGTACTCCGTCCCACACTGTCCGGGAGTTGTCGTCACCATGGTGACACCATCCGGGTGTTGTCGTCGCCATGGTGACGCCGTCCGGGTGTTGTCGTCACCGCGCGTTGTACCCTGTCACACGCCGTCCGGGTGATGTCGACACCGCGGTGACGCCGTCCGGGTGTTGTCGTCACCGCGGTGACGCCGTCCGACTGTTGTCGTCACCATGGTGACGCCGTCCGCGGGGGTTGTCGTCGCCATGGTGACGCCGTCAGGGTGTTGACGTCACCGCACGTTGTACCCCGTTCCACGCCGTCCGGGTGTTGTCGTCACCATGGTTACGTCGTCCGGGTGTTGTCGTCACCGTGGTGACGCCGTCCGGCTGTTGTCGTCACCGCGCGTTATACTCCGTCCCACGCCGTCCGGGAGTTGTCGTCACCATGGTGACACCGTCCGGGTGTTGTCGTCGCCATGGTGATGCCGTCCGGGTGTTGTTGTCACCATGGTGACGTCGTCCGGGTGTTGTCATCACCGTGGTGATGCCGTCCGGCTGTTGTCGTCACCGCGCGTTGTACTCCGTCCCACGCCGTCCGGGAGTTGTCGTCGCCATGGTGACGCCGTCCGGGTGTTGTCGTCACCGCGTGTTGTACCCCGTCCCACGGCGTCCGGGAGTTGTCGTCGCCATGGTGACGCCGTCCGGGTGTTGTCGTCACCATGGTGACACCGTCCGGGTGTTGTCGTCGCCATGGTGATGTCGTCCGGGTGTTGTCGTCGCCATGGTGACGCCGTCCGGCTGTTGTCGTCACCGCGCGTTGTACTCTGTCCCACACCGTCCGGGAGTTGTCGTCGCCATGGTGACAACGTCCGGGTATTGTCGTCGCCATGGTGACGCCGTCCGGGTGTTGACGTCACCGCGCGTTGTACCCTGTCCCACGCCGTCCGGGTGATGTCGACACCGCGGTGACGCCGTCCGGGTGTTTTCGTCGCCATGGTGACGCCGTCCGGGTGTTGTCGTCGCCGCGTTGACGCCGTCCGAGTGTTGTCGTGGCCATGGTGACGCCGTCCGGGTGTTGTCGTCACCGCGTGCTGTACCCCGTCCCACGGCGTCCGGGTGTTGTCGTCACTGCGGTGACGCCGTCCGGGTGTTGTCGTCACCATTGTGACGCCGTCCGGGTGTTGTCGTTGCCATGGTGACGCCGTCAGGGTGTTGACGTCACCGCACGTTGTACCCCGTTCCACGCCGTCCGGGTGTTGTCGTCACCATGGTGACGTCGTCCGGGTGTTATCCTCACCGTGGTGATGCCATCCGGCTGTTGTCGTCACAGCGCGTTGTACTCCGTACCACGCTGTCCGGGAGTTGTCGTCGCCATGGTGATGCCTTCCGGGTGTTGTCGTCACCATGGTTGCACCGTCCGGGTGTTGTCGTCGCCATGGTGACACCGTCCGGGTGTTTTCGTCACCGTGCGTTGTACCCCATCCCACGCCGTCTGGGTGTTGTCGTCACCATGGTGATGCCGTCCGGGTGTTGTCATCACCGTGGTGATGCCGTCCGGCTGTTGTTGTCACCGCGCGTTGTACTTCGTCGCTCAACGTCCGGGAGCTGTCGTCGCCATGGGGACGCCGTCAGGGTGTTGTCGTCGCCATGGTGACGCCGTCCGGCTGTTGTCGTCACCGCGCGTTGTACTCCGTCCCACGCCGTCCGGGAGTTGTCGTCACCATGGTGACACCGTCCGGGTGTTGTCGTCGCCATGGTGATGCCGTCCGGGTGTTGTCGTCACCATGGTGACACCGTCCGGGTGTTGTCGTCGCCATGGTGACGCCGTCAGGGTGTTGTCGTCACCACGCGTTGTACTCCGTCCCACGCCGTCCGGGAGTTGTCGTCGCCATGGGGACGCCGTCCGGCTGTTGTCGTCACCGCGCTTTGTACTCCGTCCCACACTGTCCGGGAGTTGTCGTCACCATGGTGACACCATCCGGGTGTTGTCGTCGCCATGGTGACGCCGTCCGGGTGTTGTCGTCACCGCGCGTTGTACCCTGTCACACGCCGTCCGGGTGATGTCGACACCGCGGTGACGCCGTCCGGGTGTTGTCGTCACCGCGGTTACGCCGTCCGACTGTTGTCGTCACCATGGTGACGCCGTCCGCGGGGGTTGTCGTCGCCATGGTGACGCCGTCAGGGTGTTGACGTCACCGCACGTTGTACCCCGTTCCACGCCGTCCGGGTGTTGTCGTCACCATGGTTACGTCGTCCGGGTGTTGTCGTCACCGTGGTGACGCCGTCCGGCTGTTGTCGTCACCGCGCGTTATACTCCGTCCCACGCCGTCCGGGAGTTGTCGTCACCATGGTGACGCCGTCCTGGTGTTGTCGTCACCGCGGAGACGCCGTCCGGGTGTTGTCGTCACCATGGTGACACCGTCCGGGTGTTGTCGTCGCCATGGTGACGCCGTCAGGGTGTTGTCGTCACCGCGCGTTGTACTCCGTCCCACGCCGTCCGGGAGTTGTCGTCGCCATGGGGACGCCGTCAGGGTGTTGTCGTCACCATGGTGACACCGTCCGGGTGTTGTCGTCGCCATGGTGACGCCGTCAGGGTGTTGTCGTCACCGCGCGTTGTACTCCATCCCACGCCGTCCGGGTGTTGTCGTTGCCGCGGTGACGCCATCCGGGTGTTGTCGTCGCCATGGTGACGCCGTCCGGGTGTTGTCGTCACCGCGCGTTGTAACCCGTCCCACGCCGTCCTGGTGTTGTCGTCACCGCGGTGACGCCGTCCGGGTGTTGTCGTCACCATGGTGACACCGTCCGGGTGTTGTCGTCACCGCGGTGACGCCGTCCGGGAGTTGTCGTCGCCATGGTAACGCCGTCCGGGTGTTGTCGTCACCGCGCGTTGTAACCCGTCCCACGCCGTCCTGGTGTTGTCGTCACCGCGGTGACGCCGTCCGGGTGTTGTCGTCACCATGGTGACACCGTCCGGGTGTTGTCGTCGCCATGGTGACGCCGTCAGGGTGTTGTCGTCACCGCGCGTTGTACTCCATCCCACGCCGTCCGGGTGTTGTCGTTGCCGCGGTGACGCCATCCGGGTGTTGTCGTCTCCGCGGTGACGCCGTCCGGGTGTTGTCGTCACCGCGCGTTGTAACCCGTCCCACGCCGTCCTGGTGTTGTCGTCTCCGCGGTGACGCCGTCCGGGTGTTGTCGTCGCCATGGTGACGCCGTCAGTGTGTTGACGTCACCGCGCGTTGTACTCCATCCCACGCCGTCCGGGTGTTGTCGTCGCCATGGTAACGCCGTCCGGGTGTTGTCGTCACCGCGCGTTGTAACCCGTCCCACGCCGTCCTGGTGTTGTCGTCACCGCGGTGACGCCGTCCGGGTGTTGTCGTCACCATGATGACACCGTCCGGGTGTTGTCGCATCTGGGTGTTGTCGTCTCCGCGGTGACGCCGTCCGGGTGTTGTCGTCACCGCGCGTTGTAACCCGTCCCACGCCGTCCTGGTGTTGTCGTCTCCGCGGTGACGCCGTCCGGGTGTTGTCGTCGCCATGGTGACGCCGTCAGTGTGTTGACGTCACCGCGCGTTGTACTCCATCCCACGCCGTCCGGGTGTTGTCGTTGCCGCGGTGACGCCATCCGGGTGTTGTCGTCGCCATGGTAACGCCGTCCGGGTGTTGTCGTCACCGCGCGTTGTAACCCGTCCCACGCCGTCCTGGTGTTGTCGTCACCGCGGTGACGCCGTCCGGGTGTTGTCGTCACCATGGTGACACCGTCCGGGTGTTGTCGTCGCCATGGTGACGCCGTCAGGGTGTTGTCGTCACCGCGCGTTGTACTCCATCCCACGCCGTCCGGGTGTTGTCGTTGCCGCGGTGACGCCATCCGGGTGTTGTCGTCGCCATGGTAACGCCGTCCGGGTGTTGTCGTCACCGCGCGTTGTAACCCGTCCCACGCCGTCCTGGTGTTGTCGTCACCGCGGTGACGCCGTCCGGGTGTTGTCGTCACCATGGTGACACCGTCCGGGTGTTGTCGTCGCCATGGTGACGCCGTCAGGGTGTTGTCGTCACCGCGCGTTGTACTCCATCCCACGCCGTCCGGGTGTTGTCGTTGCCGCGGTGACGCCATCCGGGTGTTGTCGTCGCCATGGTAACGCCGTCCGGGTGTTGTCGTCACCGCGCGTTGTAACCCGTCCCACGCCGTCCTGGTGTTGTCGTCACCGCGGTGACGCCGTCCGGGTGTTGTCGTCACCATGGTGACACCGTCCGGGTGTTGTCGTCGCCATGGCGACGCCGTCAGGGTGTTGTCGTCACCGCGCGTTGTACTCCATC
Organism: Tinamus guttatus; assembly: GCF_059628265.1. NCBI lineage: Eukaryota > Metazoa > Chordata > Aves > Tinamiformes > Tinamidae > Tinamus > Tinamus guttatus. The sequence goes on along the minus strand of NW_028288571.1, from coordinate 443,739 downwards.
CCACGCCGTCCGGGTGTTGTCGTTGCCGCGGTGACGCCATCCGGGTGTTGTCGTCGCCATGGTAACGCCGTCCGGGTGTTGTCGTCACCGCGCGTTGTACTCCATCCCACGCCGTCCGGGTGTTGTCGTCACCGCGCGTTGTAACCCGTCCCACGCCGTCCTGGTGTTGTCGTCACCGCGGTGACGCCGTCCGGGTGTTGTCGTCACCATGGTGACACCGTCCGGGTGTTGTCGTCGCCATGGTGACGCCGTCAGGGTGTTGTCGTCACCGCGCGTTGTACTCCATCCCACGCCGTCCGGGTGTTGTCGTTGCCGCGGTGACGCCATCCGGGTGTTGTCGTCTCCGCGGTGACGCCGTCCGGGTGTTGTCGTCACCGCGCGTTGTAACCCGTCCCACGCCGTCCTGGTGTTGTCGTCTCCGCGGTGACGCCGTCCGGGTGTTGTCGTCGCCATGGTGACGCCGTCAGTGTGTTGACGTCACCGCGCGTTGTACTCCATCCCACGCCGTCCGGGTGTTGTCGTCGCCATGGTAACGCCGTCCGGGTGTTGTCGTCACCGCGCGTTGTAACCCGTCCCACGCCGTCCTGGTGTTGTCGTCACCGCGGTGACGCCGTCCGGGTGTTGTCGTCACCATGATGACACCGTCCGGGTGTTGTCGCATCTGGGTGTTGTCGTCTCCGCGGTGACGCCGTCCGGGTGTTGTCGTCACCGCGCGTTGTAACCCGTCCCACGCCGTCCTGGTGTTGTCGTCTCCGCGGTGACGCCGTCCGGGTGTTGTCGTCGCCATGGTGACGCCGTCAGTGTGTTGACGTCACCGCGCGTTGTACTCCATCCCACGCCGTCCGGGTGTTGTCGTTGCCGCGGTGACGCCATCCGGGTGTTGTCGTCGCCATGGTAACGCCGTCCGGGTGTTGTCGTCACCGCGCGTTGTAACCCGTCCCACGCCGTCCTGGTGTTGTCGTCACCGCGGTGACGCCGTCCGGGTGTTGTCGTCACCATGGTGACACCGTCCGGGTGTTGTCGTCGCCATGGTGACGCCGTCAGGGTGTTGTCGTCACCGCGCGTTGTACTCCATCCCACGCCGTCCGGGTGTTGTCGTTGCCGCGGTGACGCCATCCGGGTGTTGTCGTCGCCATGGTAACGCCGTCCGGGTGTTGTCGTCACCGCGCGTTGTAACCCGTCCCACGCCGTCCTGGTGTTGTCGTCACCGCGGTGACGCCGTCCGGGTGTTGTCGTCACCATGGTGACACCGTCCGGGTGTTGTCATCGCCATGGTGATGCCGTCAGGGTGTTGTCGTCACCGCGCGTTGTACTCCATCCCACGCCGTCCGGGTGTTGTCGTAGCCGCGGTGACGCCATCCGGGTGTTGTCGTCGCCATGGTAACGCCGTCCGGGTGTTGTCGTCACCGCGCGTTGTAACCCGTCCCACGCCGTCCTGGTGTTGTCGTCACCGCGGTGACGCCGTCCGGGTGTTGTCGTCACCATGCTGACACCGTCCGGGTGTTGTCGTCGCCATGGTGACGCCGTCAGGGTGTTGTCGTCACCGCGCGTTGTACTCCATACCACGCCGTCCGGGTGTTGTCGTTGCCGCGGTGACGCCATCCGGGTGTTGTCGTCGCCATGGTAACGCCGTCCGGGTGTTGTCGTCACCGCGCGTTGTAACCCGTCCCACGCCGTCCTGGTGTTGTCGTCACCGCGGTGACGCCGTCTGGGTGTTGTCGTCACCATGGTGACACCGTCCGGGTGTTGTCGTCGCCATGGTGACGCCGTCAGGGTGTTGTCGTCACCGCGCGTTGTACTCCACACCACGCCGTCCGGGTGTTGTCGTTGCCGCGGTGACGCCATCCGGGTGTTGTCGTCGCCATGGTAACGCCGTCCGGGTGTTGTCGTCACCGCGCGTTGTAACCCGTCCCACGCCGTCCTGGTGTTGTCGTCACCGCGGTGACGCCCTCCTTCTGTTGTCGTCACCGCGTGTTGTACTCTGTCCCACACTGTCCGGGAGTTGTCGTCACCATGGTGACACCGTCCGGGTGTTGTCGTCGCCATGGTGACGCCGTCCGGGTGTTGTCGTCACCACGGGTTGTAGCCTGTCCCATGCCGTCCGGGTGTTGTCGAAACCGCGGTGACGCCATCCGGGTGTTGTCGTCACCATGGTGACACCGTCCGGGTGTTGTCGTCGCCATGGTGACACCCTCCGGGTGTTGTGCTCACTGCGCGTTGTACCCCGTCCCACGCCGTCCGGCTGTTGTTGTCACCGCGCGTTGTACTCCGTCCCATGCCTTCCGGGTGTTGTCGTCGCCATGGTGACGCCGTCAGGGTGTTGACGTCACCGCATGTTGTACTCCGTCCCACGCCGTCCACGTGTTCTCTTCACCATGGTGACACCGTCCGGGTGTTGTCGTCACCATGGTGACACCGCCCGGCTGTTGTCGTCGCCATGGTGACGCCGTCAGGGTGTTGTCGTCACCACGCGTTGTAGCCTGTCCCATGCCGTCCGGGTGTTGTCGACACCGCGGTGACGCCGTCCGGGTGTTGTCGTCACCATGGTGACACCGTCCGGGTGTTGTCGTCGCCATGGTGACACCCTCCGGGTGTTGTGCTCACTGCGCGTTGTACCCCGTCCCACGCCGTCCGGCTGTTGTTGTCACCGCGCGTTGTATTCCGTCCCATGCCTTCCGGGTGTTGTCGTCACCGCGGTGACGCCGTCCGGGTGTTGTCGTCACCGCGCGTTGTACTCCGTCCCACACCGTCCGGGAGTTGTCGTCACCATGGTGACACCGTCCGGGTGTTGTCGTCGCCATGGTGACGCCGTCCGGGTGTTGTCGTCACCGCGCGTTGTACCCTGTCCCACGCCGTCCGGGTGATGTCGACATCATGGTGACACCGTCCGGCTGTTGTCGTCACTGCGCGTTGTACTCCGTCCCACGCCGTCCGGGTGTTGTCGTCGCCGCGGTGACGCCTGCCGGGTGTTGTCGTCACCATGGTGACACCGTCCGGGTGTTGTCGTCGCCATGGTGACGCCGTCAGGGTGTTGACGTCACCGCATGTTGTACTCCCTCCCACACCGTCCGGCTGTTGTCGTCACCATGGTGACACCGTCCGGGTGTTGTCGTCGCCATGGTGACGCCGCCAGGGTTTTGTCGTCACCGCACGTTGTACTCCATCCCACGCCGTCCGGGAGTTGTCGTCGCCATGGGGACGCCGTCAGGGTGTTGTCGTCGCCATGGTGACGCCGTCCGGCTGTTGTCGTCACCGCGCGTTGTACTTCGTCCCACACCGTCCGGGAGTTGTCGTCACCATGGTGACACCGTCCGGGTGTTGTCGTCGCCATGGTGACGCCGTCTGATTGTTGTCGTCACCGCGCGTTGTACTCCGTCCCACGACGTCCGGGAGTTGTCGTCGCCATGGTGACGCCTTCCGGGTGTTGTCGTCACCATGGTGACACCGTCCGGGTGTTGTCGTCGCCATGGTTATGCCGTCAGGGTGTTGTCGTCGCCATGGTGACGCCGTCAGGGTGTTGTCGTCACCGCGCGTTGTACTCCATCCCACGCCGTCCGGGTGTTGTCGTCGCCATGGTAACGCAGTCCGGGTGTTGTCGTCACCGCGGTGACGCCGTCCGGGTGTTGTCGTCACCGCGGTTACGCCGTCCGACTGTTGTCGTCACCGCGCGTTGTACTCCGTCCCACGACGTCCGGGAGTTGTCATCGCCATGGTGACGCCATCCGGGTGTTGTCGTCGCCATAGTAACGCCGTCCGGGTGTTGTCGTCACCGTGCGTTGTAACCCGTCCCACGCCGTCCTGGTGTTGTCGTCACCACGGTGACGCCGTCCGGGTGTTGTCGTCACCATGGTGACACCGTCCGGGTGTTGTCGTCGCCATGGTTATGCCGTCAGGGTGTTGTCGTCGCCATGGTGACGCCGTCAGGGTGTTGTCGTCACCGCGCGTTGTACTCCATCCCACGCCGTCCGGGTGTTGTCGTCGCCATGGTAACGCAGTCCGGGTGTTGTCGTCACCGCGGTGACGCCGTCCGGGTGTTGTCGTCACCATGGGGACGCCGTCCGGGTGTTGTCGTCGCCATGGTGACGCCGTCAGGGTGTTGTCGTCACCGCGCGTTGTACTCCGTCCCACGCCGTACGGGAGTTGTCGTCGCCATGGGGACGCCGTCAGGGTGTTGTCGTCGCCATGGTGACGCCGTCCGGCTGTTGTCGTCACCGCGCGTTGTACTTCGTCCCACACCGTCCGGGAGTTGTCGTCACCATGGTGACACCGTCCGGGTGTTGTCGTCGCCATGGTGACGCCGTCCGGCTGTTGTCGTCACCGCGCGTTGTACTCCGTCCCACACCGTCCGGGAGTTGTCGTCACCATGGTGACACCGTCCGGGTGTTGTCGTCGCCATGGTGACGCCGTCAGGGTGTTGTCGTCACCGCGCGTTGTAACCCGTCCCACGCCGTCCGGGTGTTGTGGTTGCCGCGGTGACGCCGTCCGGGTGTTGTCGTCGCCATGGTAACGCCGTCCGGGTGTTGTCGTCACCGCGGTGACGCCGTCCGGCTGTTGTCGTCACCGCGCGTTGTACTCCGTCCCACGCCGTCCGGGAGTTGTCGTCGCCATGGTGACGCCGTCAGGGTGTTGTCGTCACCATGGTGACACCGTTCGGGTGTTGTCGTCGCCATGGTGACGCCGTCAGGGTGTTGACGTCACCGCACGTTGTACCCCTTTCCACGCCGTCCGGGTGTTTTTGTCACCATGGTGACGCCGTCCGGGTGTTGTCGTCACCGCGGTGACGCCGTCCGACTGTTGTCGTCACCACGCATTGTACTCCGTCCCACGCCGTCCGGGAGTTGTCGTCGCCATGGGGACGCCGTCAGGGTGTTGTCGTCGCCATGGTGACGCCGTCCGGGTGTTGTCGTCACCGCGCGTTGTACCCTGTCCCACGCCGTCCGGGTGATGTCGACACCATGGTGACACCGTCCGGGTGTTGTCGTTGCCATGGTGACGCCGTCAGGGTGTTGACGTCACTGTACGTTGTACCCCGTTCCACGCCGTCCACGTGTTGTCCTCACCATGGTGACGTCGTCCGGGTGTTGTCGTCACCGCGGTGACGCCGTCCGGCTGTTGTCGTCACCGCGCGTTGTACTCCGTCCCACACCGTCCGGGTGTTGTCGTCGCCATGGTGACGCCGTCCGGGTGTTGTCGTCACCGCGCGTTGTACCCTGTCACACGCCGTCCGGGTGATGTCGACACCGCGGTGACGCCGTCCGGGTGTTGTCGTCACCATGGTGACACCGTCCGGGTGTTGTCGTCGCCATGGTGACGCCGTCAGGGTGTTGACGTCACCCGCGCGTTGTACCCCATTCCACGCCGTCCGCGTGTTGTCGTCACCATGGTGACGTCGTCAGGGTGTTGTCGTCACCGCGCGTTGTACTCCGTCCCACGCCGTCCGGGTGTTGTTGTCGCCATGGTGACACCGTCCGGGTGTTGTCGTCGCCATGGTGACGCCGTCCGGGTGTTGTCGTCACCGCGCGTTGTACCCTGTCCCACGCCGTCCGGGTGTTGTCGACACCGCGGTGACGCCGTCCGGGTGTTGTCGTCACCATGGTGACACCGTCCGGGTGTTGTCGTCGCCATGGTGACACCCTCCGGGTGTTGGTCTCACTGCGCGTTGTACCCCGTCCCACGCCCTTCGGCTGTTGTTGTCACCGCGCGTTGTACTCCGTCCCATGCCTTCCGGGTGTTGTCGTCGCCATGGTGACGCCGTTAGGGTGTTGACGTCACCGCGCGTTGTACCCCGTCCCACACCGTCCTGGTGTTGTCGTCACCGCGGTGACGCCGTCCGGGTGTTGTCGTCACCATGGTGACACCGTCCGGGTGTTGTCGTCGCCATGGTGACGCCGTCAGGGTGTTGACGTCACCGCACGTTGTTCACAGTTCCACGCCGTCCTGGTGTTGTCGTCACCATGGTGATGTCGTCCGGGTGTTGTCGTCACCGCGGTGACGCCGCCCGGCTGTTGTCGTCACTTCGCGTTGTACTCCGTCCCACGCCGTCCGGGTGTTGTCGTCGCCGCGGTGACGCCGTCCCGGTGTTGTCGTCACCATGGTGACACCGTCCGGGTGTTGTCGTCCCCATGGTGACGCCGTCAGGGTGTTGACGTCACCGCATGTTGTACTCCGTCCCACACCGTCCGGCTGTTGTCGTCACCATGGTGACACCGTCCGGGTGTTGTCGTCGCCATGGTGACGCCGTCAGGGTGTTGTCGTCACCGCGCGTTGTACCCCGTCCCACGCCGTCCTGGTGTTGTCGTCACCGCGGTGACTCCGTCCGGGTGTTGTCGTCACCATGGTGACACCGTCCGGGTGTTGTCGTCGCCATGGTGATGCCGTCAGGGTGTTGTCGTCACCGCGCGTTGTACTCCATCCCACGCCGTCCGGGTGTTGTCGTTGCCGCGGTGACGCCGTCCGGGTGTTGTCGTCGCCATGGTAACGCCGTCCGGGTGTTCTCGTCACCGCGGTTACGCCGTCCGGCTGTTGTCGTCACTGCGCGTTGTACTCCGTCCCATGCCGTCCGGGAGTTGTGGTCGCCATGGTGACGCCGTCAGGGTGTTGTCGTCACCATGGCGACACCGTTCGGGTGTTGTCGTCGCCATGGTGACGCCGTCAGGGTGTTGACGTCACCCCACGTTGTACCCCGTTCCACGCCGTCCGGGTGTTGTCGTCACCATGGTGACGCCGTCCGGCTGTTGTCGTCACCGCGCGTTGTACTCCATCCCACGCCGTCCTGGTGTTGTCGTCACCGCGGTGACACCGTCCGGGTGTTGTCGTCGCCATGGTGATGCCGTCAGGGTGTTGTCGTCACCGCGCGTTGTACTCCATCCCACGCCGTCCGGGTGTTGTCGTTGCCGCGGTGACGCCGTCCGGGTGTTGTCGTCACCGCGGTAACGCCGTCCGGCTGTTGCGTCACTGCGCGTTGGTACTCCGTCCCATGCCGTCCGGGAGTTGTGGTCGCCATGGTGACGCCGTCAGGGTGTTGTCGTCACCATGGCGACACCGTTCGGGTGTTGTCGTCGCCATGGTGACGCCGTCAGGGTGTTGACGTCACCGCACGTTGTACCCCGTTCCACGCCGTCCGGGTGTTGTCGTCACCATGGTGACGCCGTCCGGCTGTTGTCGTCACCGCGCGTTGTACTCCGTCCCACACCGTCCGGGATTTTTCGTCACCGTGGTGACACCGTCCGGGTGTTGTCGTCGCCATGGTGACGCCGTCCGGGTGTTGTCGTCACCGCGCGTTGTACCCCATCCCACGCCGTCCGGGTGTTGTCGTCACCGCGGTTATGCCGTCCGACTGTTGTCGTCACCGCGCGTTGTACTCCGTCCCACGCCGTCCGGGAGTTGTCGTAGCCATGGTGACGCCTTCCGGGTGTTTCGTCACCATGGTGACACCGTCCGGGTGTTGTCGTCGCCATGGTGATGCCGTCCGAGTGTTTTCGTCACCGCGCGTTGTACCCCATCCCACGCCGTCCGGGTGTTGTCGTCACCATGGTGATGCCGTCTGGGTGTTGTCGTCACCATGGTGACGCCATCCGGGTGTTGTCGCCACGCGCGTTGTACCCTGTCCCACGCCGTCCGGGTGATGTCGACACCGCGGTGACGCCGTCGGGTGTTGTCGTCACCATGGTGACGCCGTCCGGGTGTTGTCGTCGCCATGGTGACGTCGTCAGGGTGTTGACGTCACCGCACGTTGTACCCCGTTCCACGCCGTCCACGTGTTGTCGTCACCATGTGACGTCGTCCGGGTGTTGTCGTCACCGCGGTGACGCCGTCCGACTGTTGTCGTCACCGCGCATTGTACTCCGTCCCACGCCGTCCGGGAGTTGTCGTCGCCATGGTGACGCCCGTCAGGGTGTTGACGTCACCGCACGTTGTACCCCGTCCACGCCGTCCGGGTATTGTCATCACCATGGTGACGCCGTCCGGGTGTTGTCGTCACCCGTGGTGACGCCGTCCGGCTGTTGTCGTCACCGCGCGTTGTACTCCGTCCCACGCCGTCCGGGAGTTGTCGTCGCCATGGTGACGCCGTCAGGGTGTTTTCGTCACCATGGTGACACCGTTCGGGTGTTGTCGTCACCGCCGTTGTAACCCGTCCCACGCCGTCCTGGTGTTGTCGTCACCACGGTGACGCCGTCCGGGTGTTGTCGTCACCATGGTGACACCGTCCGGGTGTTGTCGTCGCCATGGTTATGCCGTCAGGGTGTTGTCGTCGCCATGCTGACGCCGTCAGGGTGTTGTCGTCCACCGCGCGTTGTACTCCCATCCCACGCCGTCCGGGTGTTGTCGTCGCCATGGTAACGCAGTCCGGGTGTTGTCGTCACCGCGGTGACGCCGTCCGGGTGTTGTCGTCACCATGGGGACGCCGTCAGGGTGTTGTCGTTGCCATGGTGACGCCGTCAGGGTGTTGACGTCACTGCACGTTGTACCTCCTTCCACGCCGTCCACGTGTTGTCCTCACCATGGTGACGCCGTCCGGCTGTTGTCGTCACCGCGCGTTGTACTCCGTCCCACACCGTCCGGGAGTTGTCGTCACCATGGTGACACCGTCCGGGTGTTGTCGTCGCCATGGTGACGCCGTCCGGGTGTTGTCGTCACCACGCGTTGTAGCCTGTCCCATGCCGTCCGGGTGTTGTCGAAACCGCGGTGACGCCGTCCGGGTGTTGTCGTCACCATGGTGACACCGTCCGGGTGTTGTCGTCGCCATGGTGACACCCTCCGGGTGTTGTTCTTACTGCGCGTTGTACCCCGTCCCACGCCGTCCGGCTGTTGTTGTCACCGCGCGTTGTACTCCGTCCCACACCGTCCGGGTGTTGTCGTCGCCCTGGTGACGCCGTCCGGGTGTTGTCGTCACCGCGCGTTGTACCCTGTCACACGCCGTCCGGGTGATGTCGACACCGCGGTGACGCCGTCCGGGTGTTGTCGTCACCATGGTGACACCGTCCGGGTGTTGTCGTCGCCATGGTGACGCAGTCCGGCTGTTGTCGTCACCGCGCGTTGTACTCCATCCCACGCCGTCCGGGTGTTGTCGTTGCCGCGGTGACGCCATCCGGGTGTTGTCGTCGCCATGGTAACGCCGTCCGGGTGTTGTCGTCACCGCGCGTTGTAACCCGTCCCACGCCGTCCTGGTGTTGTCGTCACCGCGGTGACGCCGTCCGGGTGTTGTCGTCACCATGGTGACACCGTCCGGGTGTTGTCGTCGCCATGGTGACGCCGTCAGGGTGTTGTCGTCACCGCGCGTTGTACTCCATCCCACGCCGTCCGGGTGTTGTCGTTGCCGCGGTGACGCCATCCGGGTGTTGTCGTCGCCATGGTAACGCCGTCCGGGTGTTGTCGTCACCGCGCGTTGTAACCCGTCCCACGCCGTCCTGGTGTTGTCGTCACCGCGGTGACGCCGTCCGGGTGTTGTCGTCACCATGGTGACACCGTCCGGGTGTTGTCGTCGCCTTGGTGACGCCGTCAGGGTGTTGTCGTCACCGCGCGTTGTACTCCATCCCACGCCGTCCGGGTGTTGTCGTTGCCACGGTGACGCCATCCGGGTGTTGTCGTCGCCATGGTAACGCCGTCGGGTGTTGTCGTCACCGCGCGTTGTAACCCGTCCCACGCCGTCCTGGTGTTGTCGTCACCGCGGTGACGCCGTCCGGGGTGTTGTCGTCACCATGGTGACACTGTCCGGGTGTTGTCCGTCGCCATGGTGACGCCGTCAGGGTGTTGTCGTCACCACGCGTTGTACTCCATCCCACGCCGTCCGGGTGTTGTCGTCGCCATGGTAACGCAGTCCGGGTGTTGTCGTCACCGCGGTGACGCCGTCGGGTGTTGTCGTCACCATGGGGACGCCGTCAGGGTGTTGTCGTCACCGGCGTTGTACTCCGTCCCACGCCGTCCAGGTGTTGTCGTCGCCATGGTAACGCCGTCCGGGTGTTGTCGTCACCGCGCGTTGTAACCCGTCCCACGCCGTCCTGGTGTTGTCGTCACCGCGGTGACGCCGTCCGGGTGTTGTCGTCACCATGTGACACCGTCCGGGTGTTGTCGTCGCCTTGGTGACGCCGTCAGGGTGTTGTCGTCACCGCGCGTTGTACTCCATCCCACGCCGTCCGGGTGTTGTCGTTGCCACGGTGACGCCATCCGGGTGTTGTCGTCGCCATGGTAACGCCGTCCGGGTGTTGTCGTCACCGCGCGTTGTAACCCGTCCCACGCCGTCCTGGTGTTGTCGTCACCGCGGTGACGCCGTCCGGGTGTTGTCGTCACCATGGTGACACTGTCCGGGTGTTGTCGTCGCCATGGTGACGCCGTCAGGGTGTTGTCGTCACCACGCGTTGTACTCCATCCCACGCCGTCCGGGTGTTGTCGTCGCCATGGTAACGCAGTCCGGGTGTTGTCGTCACCGCGGTGACGCCGTCCGGGTGTTGTCGTCACCATGGGGACGCCGTCAGGGTGTTGTCGTCACCGCGCGTTGTACTCCGTCCCACGCCGTCCAGGTGTTGTCGTCGCCATGGTAACGCCGTCCGGGTGTTGTCATCACCGCGCGTTGTAACCCGTCCCACGCCGTCCTGGTGTTGTCGTCACCGCGGTGACGCCGTCCGGGTGTTGTCGTCACCATGGTGACACCGTCCGGGTGTTGTCGTCGCCATGGTGACGCCGTCAGGGTGTTGTCGTCACCGCGCGTTGTACTCCATCCCACGCCGTCCGGGTGTTGTCGTCGCCGCGGTGACGCCATCCGGGTGTTGTCGTCGCCATGGTAACGCCGTCCGGGTGTTGTCGTCACCGCGCGTTGTAACCCGTCCCACGCCGTCCTGGTGTTGTCGTCACCGCGGTTATGCCGTCCGACTGTTGTCGTCACCGCGCGTTGTACTCCGTCCCACGCCGTCCGGGAGTTGTCGTAGCCATGGTGACGCCTTCCGGGTGTTTCGTCACCATGGTGACACCGTCCGGGTGTTGTCGTCGCCATGGTGATGCCGTCCGAGTGTTTTCGTCACCGCGCGTTGTACCCCATCCCACGCCGTCCGGGTGTTGTCGTCACCATGGTGATGCCGTCTGGGTGTTGTCGTCACCATGGTGACGCCATCCGGGTGTTGTCGCCACCGCGCGTTGTACCCTGTCCCACGCCGTCCGGGTGATCTCGACACCGCGGTGACGCCGTCCGGGTGTTGTCGTCACCATGGTGACGCCGTCCGGGTGTTGTCGTCGCCATGGTGACGTCGTCAGGGTGTTGACGTCACCGCACGTTGTACCCCGTTCCACGCCGTCCACGTGTTGTCGTCACCATGGTGACGTCGTCCGGGTGTTGTCGTCACCGCGGTGACGCCGTCCGACTGTTGTCGTCACCGCGCATTGTACTCCGTCCCACGCCGTCCGGGAGTTGTCGTCGCCATGGTGACGCCGTCAGGGTGTTGACGTCACCGCACGTTGTACCCCGTTCCACGCCGTCCGGGTATTGTCATCACCATGGTGACGCCGTCCGGGTGTTGTCGTCACCGTGGTGACGCCGTCCGGCTGTTGTCGTCACCGCGCGTTGTACTCCGTCCCACGCCGTCCGGGAGTTGTCGTCGCCATGGTGACGCCGTCAGGGTGTTTTCGTCACCATGGTGACACCGTTCGGGTGTTGTCGTCACCGCGCGTTGTAACCCGTCCCACGCCGTCCTGGTGTTGTCGTCACCACGGTGACGCCGTCCGGGTGTTGTCGTCACCATGGTGACACCGTCCGGGTGTTGTCGTCGCCATGGTTATGCCGTCAGGGTGTTGTCGTCGCCATGCTGACGCCGTCAGGGTGTTGTCGTCACCGCGCGTTGTACTCCATCCCACGCCGTCCGGGTGTTGTCGTCGCCATGGTAACGCAGTCCGGGTGTTGTCGTCACCGCGGTGACGCCGTCCGGGTGTTGTCGTCACCATGGGGACGCCGTCAGGGTGTTGTCGTTGCCATGGTGACGCCGTCAGGGTGTTGACGTCACTGCACGTTGTACCTCCTTCCACGCCGTCCACGTGTTGTCCTCACCATGGTGACGTCGTCCGGGTGTTGTCGTCACCGCGGTGACGCCGTCCGGCTGTTGTCGTCACCGCGCGTTGTACTCCGTCCCACACCGTCCGGGAGTTGTCGTCACCATGGTGACACCGTCCGGGTGTTGTCGTCGCCATGGTGACGCCGTCCGGGTGTTGTCGTCACCACGCGTTGTAGCCTGTCCCATGCCGTCCGGGTGTTGTCGAAACCGCGGTGACGCCGTCCGGGTGTTGTCGTCACCATGGTGACACCGTCCGGGTGTTGTCGTCGCCATGGTGACACCCTCCGGGTGTTGTTCTCACTGCGCGTTGTACCCCGTCCCACGCCGTCCGGCTGTTGTTGTCACCGCGCGTTGTACTCCGTCCCACACCGTCCGGGTGTTGTCGTCGCCCTGGTGACGCCGTCCGGGTGTTGTCGTCACCGCGCGTTGTACCCTGTCACACGCCGTCCGGGTGATGTCGACACCGCGGTGACGCCGTCCGGGTGTTGTCGTCACCATGGTGACACCGTCCGGGTGTTGTCGTCGCCATGGTGACGCAGTCCGGCTGTTGTCGTCACCGCGCGTTGTACTCCATCCCACGCCGTCCGGGTGTTGTCGTTGCCGCGGTGACGCCATCCGGGTGTTGTCGTCGCCATGGTAACGCCGTCCGGGTGTTGTCGTCACCGCGCGTTGTAACCCGTCCCACGCCGTCCTGGTGTTGTCGTCACCGCGGTGACGCCGTCCGGGTGTTGTCGTCACCATGGTGACACCGTCCGGGTGTTGTCGTCGCCATGGTGACGCCGTCAGGGTGTTGTCGTCACCGCGCGTTGTACTCCATCCCACGCCGTCCGGGTGTTGTCGTTGCCGCGGTGACGCCATCCGGGTGTTGTCGTCGCCATGGTAACGCCGTCCGGGTGTTGTCGTCACCGCGCGTTGTAACCCGTCCCACGCCGTCCTGGTGTTGTCGTCACCGCGGTGACGCCGTCCGGGTGTTGTCGTCACCATGGTGACACCGTCCGGGTGTTGTCGTCGCCTTGGTGACGCCGTCAGGGTGTTGTCGTCACCGCGCGTTGTACTCCATCCCACGCCGTCCGGGTGTTGTCGTTGCCACGGTGACGCCATCCGGGTGTTGTCGTCGCCATGGTAACGCCGTCCGGGTGTTGTCGTCACCGCGCGTTGTAACCCGTCCCACGCCGTCCTGGTGTTGTCGTCACCGCGGTGACGCCGTCCGGGTGTTGTCGTCACCATGGTGACACTGTCCGGGTGTTGTCGTCGCCATGGTGACGCCGTCAGGGTGTTGTCGTCACCACGCGTTGTACTCCATCCCACGCCGTCCGGGTGTTGTCGTCGCCATGGTAACGCAGTCCGGGTGTTGTCGTCACCGCGGTGACGCCGTCCGGGTGTTGTCGTCACCATGGGGACGCCGTCAGGGTGTTGTCGTCACCGCGCGTTGTACTCCGTCCCACGCCGTCCAGGTGTTGTCGTCGCCATGGTAACGCCGTCCGGGTGTTGTCGTCACCGCGCGTTGTAACCCGTCCCACGCCGTCCTGGTGTTGTCGTCACCGCGGTGACGCCGTCCGGGTGTTGTCGTCACCATGGTGACACCGTCCGGGTGTTGTCGTCGCCATGGTGACGCCGTCAGGGTGTTGTCGTCACCGCGCGTTGTACTCCATCCCACGCCGTCCGGGTGTTGTCGTCGCCGCGGTGACGCCATCCGGGTGTTGTCGTCGCCATGGTAACGCCGTCCGGGTGTTGTCGTCACCGCGCGTTGTAACCCGTCCCACGCCGTCCTGGTGTTGTCGTCACCGCGGTGACGCCGTCCGGGTGTTGTCGTCACCATGGTGACACCGTCCGGGTGTTGTCGTCGCCATGGTGACGCCGTCAGGGTGTTGTCGTCACCGCGCGTTGTACTCCATCCCACGCCGTCCGGGTGTTGTCGTTGCCGCGGTGACGCCATCCGGGTGTTGTCGTCGCCATGGTAACGCCGTCCGGGTGTTGTCGTCACCGCGCGTTGTAACCCGTCCCACGCCGTCCTGGTGTTGTCGTCACCGCGGTGACGCCGTCCGGGTGTTGTCGTCACCATGGTGACACCGTCCGGGTGTTGTCGTCGCCATGGTGACGCCGTCAGGGTGTTGTCGTCACCGCGCGTTGTACTCCATCCCACGCCGTCCGGGTGTTGTCGTTGCCGCGGTGACGCCATCCGGGTGTTGTCGTCGCCATGGTAACGCCGTCCGGGTGTTGTCGTCACCGCGCGTTGTAACCCGTCCCACGCCGTCCTGGTGTTGTCGTCACCGCGGTGACGCCGTCCGGGTGTTGTCGTCACCATGGTGACACCGTCCGGGTGTTGTCGTCGCCTTGGTGACGCCGTCAGGGTGTTGTCGTCACCGCGCGTTGTACTCCATCCCACGCCGTCCGGGTGTTGTCGTTGCCACGGTGACGCCATCCGGGTGTTGTCGTCGCCATGGTAACGCCGTCCGGGTGTTGTCGTCACCGCGCGTTGTAACCCGTCCCACGCCGTCCTGGTGTTGTCGTCACCGCGGTGACGCCGTCCGGGTGTTGTCGTCACCATGGTGACACTGTCCGGGTGTTGTCGTCGCCATGGTGACGCCGTCAGGGTGTTGTCGTCACCACGCGTTGTACTCCATCCCACGCCGTCCGGGTGTTGTCGTCGCCATGGTAACGCAGTCCGGGTGTTGTCGTCACCGCGGTGACGCCGTCCGGGTGTTGTCGTCACCATGGGGACGCCGTCAGGGTGTTGTCGTCACCGCGCGTTGTACTCCGTCCCACGCCGTCCAGGTGTTGTCGTCGCCATGGTAACGCCGTCCGGGTGTTGTCGTCACCGCGCGTTGTAACCCGTCCCACGCCGTCCTGGTGTTGTCGTCACCGCGGTGACGCCGTCCGGGTGTTGTCGTCACCATGGTGACACCGTCCGGGTGTTGTCGTCGCCATGGTGACGCCGTCAGGGTGTTGTCGTCACCGCGCGTTGTACTCCATCCCACGCCGTCCGGGTGTTGTCGTCGCCGCGGTGACGCCATCCGGGTGTTGTCGTCGCCATGGTAACGCCGTCCGGGTGTTGTCGTCACCGCGCGTTGTAACCCGTCCCACGCCGTCCTGGTGTTGTCGTCACCGCGGTGACGCCGTCCGGGTGTTGTCGTCACCATGGTGACACCGTCCGGGTGTTGTCGTCGCCATGGTGACGCCGTCAGGGTGTTGTCGTCACCGCGCGTTGTACTCCATCCCACGCCGTCCGGGTGTTGTCGTTGCCGCGGTGACGCCATCCGGGTGTTGTCGTCGCCATGGTAACGCCGTCCGGGTGTTGTCGTCACCGCGCGTTGTAACCCGTCCCACGCCGTCCTGGTGTTGTCGTCACCGCGGTGACGCCGTCCGGGTGTTGTCGTCACCATGGTGACACCGTCCGGGTGTTGTCGTCGCCATGGTGACGCCGTCAGGGTGTTGTCGTCACCGCGCGTTGTACTCCATCCCACGCCGTCCGGGTGTTGTCGTTGCCGCGGTGACGCCATCCGGGTGTTGTCGTCGCCATGGTAACGCCGTCCGGGTGTTGTCGTCACCGCGCGTTGTAACCCGTCCCACGCCGTCCTGGTGTTGTCGTCACCGCGGTGACGCCGTCCGGGTGTTGTCGTCACCATGGTGACACCGTCCGGGTGTTGTCGTCGCCATGGTGACGCCGTCAGGGTGTTGTCGTCACCGCGCGTTGTACTCCATCCCACGCCGTCCGGGTGTTGTCGTTGCCGCGGTGACGCCATCCGGGTGTTGTCGTCGCCATGGTAACGCCGTCCGGGTGTTGTCGTCACCGCGCGTTGTAACCCGTCCCACGCCGTCCTGGTGTTGTCGTCACCGCGGTGACGCCGTCCGGGTGTTGTCGTCACCATGGTGACACCGTCCGGGTGTTGTCGTCGCCTTGGTGACGCCGTCAGGGTGTTGTCGTCACCGCGCGTTGTACTCCATCCCACGCCGTCCGGGTGTTGTCGTTGCCACGGTGACGCCATCCGGGTGTTGTCGTCGCCATGGTAACGCCGTCCGGGTGTTGTCGTCACCGCGCGTTGTAACCCGTCCCACGCCGTCCTGGTGTTGTCGTCACCGCGGTGACGCCGTCCGGGTGTTGTCGTCACCATGGTGACACCGTCCGGGTGTTGTCGTCGCCATGGTGACGCCGTCAGGGTGTTGTCGTCACCGCGCGTTGTACTCCATCCCACGCCGTCCGGGTGTTGTCGTCGCCATGGTAACGCCGTCCGGGTGTTGTCGTCACCGCGCGTTGTAACCCGTCCCACGCCGTCCTGGTGTTGTCGTCACCGCGGTGACGCCGTCCGGGTGTTGTCGTCACCATGGTGACACCGTCCGGGTGTTGTCGTCGCCATGGTGACGCCGTCAGGGTGTTGTCGTCACCGCGCGTTGTACTCCATCCCACGCCGTCCGGGTGTTGTCGTCGCCGCGGTGACGCCATCCGGGTGTTGTCGTCGCCATGGTAACGCCGTCCGGGTGTTGTCGTCACCGCGCGTTGTAACCCGTCCCACGCCGTCCTGGTGTTGTCGTCACCGCGGTGACGCCGTCCGGGTGTTGTCGTCACCATGGTGACACCGTCCGGGTGTTGTCGTCGCCATGGTGACGCCGTCAGGGTGTTGTCGTCACCGCGCGTTGTACTCCATCCCACGCCGTCCGGGTGTTGTCGTCGCCGCGGTGACGCCATCCGGGTGTTGTCGTCGCCATGGTAACGCCGTCCGGGTGTTGTCGTCACCGCGCGTTGTAACCCGTCCCACGCCGTCCTGGTGTTGTCGTCACCGCGGTGACGCCGTCCGGGTGTTGTCGACACCATGGTGACACCGTCCGGGTGTTGTCGTCGCCATGGTGACGCCGTCAGGGTGTTGTCGTCACCGCGCGTTGTACTCCATCCCACGCCGTCCGGGTGTTGTCGTTGCCGCGGTGACGCCGTCCGGGTGTTGTCGTCGCCATGGTAACGCCGTCCGGGTGTTGTCGTCACCGCGCGTTGTAACCCGTCCCACGCCGTCCTGGTGTTGTCGTCACCGCGGTGACGCCGTCCGGGTGTTGTCGTCACCATGGTGACACCGTCCGGGTGTTGTCGTCGCCATGGTGACGCCGTCAGGGTGTTGTCGTCACCGCGCGTTGTACTCCATCCCACGCCGTCCGGGTGTTGTCGTCGCCGCGGTGACGCCATCCGGGTGTTGTCGTCGCCATGGTAACGCCGTCCGGGTGTTGTCGTCACCGCGCGTTGTAACCCGTCCCACGCCGTCCTGGTGTTGTCGTCACCGCGGTGACGCCGTCCGGGTGTTGTCGTCACCATGGTGACACCGTCCGGGTGTTGTCGTCGCCATGGTGACGCCGTCAGGGTGTTGTCGTCACCGCGCGTTGTACTCCATCCCACGCCGTCCGGGTGTTGTCGTCGCCGCGGTGACGCCATCCGGGTGTTGTCGTCGCCATGGTAACGCCGTCCGGGTGTTGTCGTCACCGCGCGTTGTAACCCGTCCCACGCCGTCCTGGTGTTGTCGTCACCGCGGTGACGCCGTCCGGGTGTTGTCGTCACCATGGTGACACCGTCCGGGTGTTGTCGTCGCCATGGTGACGCCGTCAGGGTGTTGTCGTCACCGCGCGTTGTACTCCATCCCACGCCGTCCGGGTGTTGTCGTTGCCGCGGTGACGCCATCCGGGTGTTGTCGTCGCCATGGTAACGCCGTCCGGGTGTTGTCGTCACCGCGCGTTGTAACCCGTCCCACGCCGTCCTGGTGTTGTCGTCACCGCGGTGACGCCGTCCGGGTGTTGTCGTCACCATGGTGACACCGTCCGGGTGTTGTCGTCGCCATGGTGACGCCGTCAGGGTGTTGTCGTCACCGCGCGTTGTACTCCATCCCACGCCGTCCGGGTGTTGTCGTTGCCGCGGTGACGCCATCCGGGTGTTGTCGTCGCCATGGTAACGCCGTCCGGGTGTTGTCGTCACCGCGCGTTGTAACCCGTCCCACGCCGTCCTGGTGTTGTCGTCACCGCGGTGACGCCGTCCGGGTGTTGTCGTCACCATGGTGACACCGTCCGGGTGTTGTCGTCGCCATGGTGACGCCGTCAGGGTGTTGTCGTCACCGCGCGTTGTACTCCATCCCACGCCGTCCGGGTGTTGTCGTTGCCGCGGTGACGCCATCCGGGTGTTGTCGTCGCCATGGTAACGCCGTCCGGGTGTTGTCGTCACCGCGCGTTGTAACCCGTCCCACGCCGTCCTGGTGTTGTCGTCACCGCGGTGACGCCGTCCGGGTGTTGTCGTCACCATGGTTACACCGTCCGGGTGTTGTCGTCGCCTTGGTGACGCCGTCAGGGTGTTGTCGTCACCGCGCGTTGTACTCCATCCCACGCCGTCCGGGTGTTGTCGTTGCCACGGTGACGCCATCCGGGTGTTGTCGTCGCCATGGTAACGCCGTCCGGGTGTTGTCGTCACCGCGCGTTGTAACCCGTCCCACGCCGTCCTGGTGTTGTCGTCACCGCGGTGACGCCGTCCGGGTGTTGTCGTCACCATGGTGACACTGTCCGGGTGTTGTCGTCGCCATGGTGACGCCGTCAGGGTGTTGTCGTCACCACGCGTTGTACTCCATCCCACGCCGTCCGGGTGTTGTCGTCGCCATGGTAACGCAGTCCGGGTGTTGTCGTCACCGCGGTGACGCCGTCCGGGTGTTGTCGTCACCATGGGGACGCCGTCAGGGTGTTGTCGTCACCGCGCGTTGTAACCCGTCCCACGCCGTCCTGGTGTTGTCGTCACCACGGTGACGCCGTCCGGGTGTTGTCGTCACCATGGTGACACCGTCCGGGTGTTGTCGTCGCCATGGTTATGCCGTCAGGGTGTTGTCGTCGCCATGGTGACGCCGTCAGGGTGTTGTCGTCACCGCGCGTTGTACTCCATCCCACGCCGTCCGGGTGTTGTCGTCGCCATGGTAACGCAGTCCGGGTGTTGTCGTCACCGCGGTGACGCCGTCCGGGTGTTGTCGTCACCATGGGGACGCCGTCAGGGTGTTGTCGTTGCCATGGTGACGCCGTCAGGGTGTTGACGTCACTGCACGTTGTACCTCGTTCCACGCCGTGCACGTGTTGTCCTCACCATGGTGACGTCGTCCGGGTGTTGTCGTCACCGCGGTGACGCCGTCCGGCTGTTGTCGTCACCGCGCGTTGTACTCCGTCCCACACCGTCCGGGAGTTGTCGTCACCATGGTGACACCGTCCGGGTGTTGTCATCGCCATGGTGACGCCGTCCGGGTGTTGTCGTCACCACGCGTTGTAGCCTGTCCCATGCCGTCCGGCTGTTGTCGACACCACGGTGACGCCGTCCGGGTCTTGTCGTCACCATGGTGACACCGTCCGGGTGTTGTCGTCGCCATGGTGACACCCTCCGGGTATTGTGCTCACTGCGCGTTGTACCCCGTCCCACGCCGTCCGGCTGTTGTTGTCACCGCGCGTTGTATTCCGTCACATGCCTTCCGGGTGTTGTCGTCACTGCGGTGACGCCGTCCGGGTGTTGTCGTCACCGCGCGTTGTACTCCGTCCCACGCCGTCCGGGAGTTGTCGTCGCCATGGGGACGCCGTCAGGGTGTTGTCGTCGCCATGGTGACGCCGTCCGGCTGTTGTCGTCACCGCGCGTTGTACCCTGTCCCACGCCGTCCGGGTGATGTCGACACCATGGTGACACCGTCCGGGTGTTGTCGTTGCCATGGTGACGCCGTCAGGGTGTTGACGTCACTGTACGTTGTACCCCGTTCCACGCCGTCCACGTGTTGTACTCACCATGGTGACGTCGTCCGGGTGTTGTCGTCACCGCGGTGACGCCGTCCGGCTGTTGTCGTCACCGCGCGTTGTACTCCGTCCCACACCGTCCGGGTGTTGTCGTCGCCATGATGACGCCGTCCGGGTGTTGTCGTCACCGCGCGTTGTACCCTGTCACACGCCGTCCGGGTGATGTCGACACCGCGGTGACGCCGTCCGGGTGTTGTCGTCACCATGGTGACACCGTCCGGGTGTTGTCGTCGCCATGGTGACGCCGTCAGGGTGTTGACGTCACCGCGCGTTGTACCCCATTCCACGCCGTCCGCGTGTTGTCGTCACCATGGTGACGTCGTCAGGGTGTTGTCGTCACCGCGCGTTGTACTCCGTCCCACGCCGTCCGGGTGTTGTTGTCGCCGCGGTGACGCCGTCCGGGTGTTGTCGTCACCATGGTGACACCGTCCGGGTGTTTTCGTCGCCATGGTGACGCCGTCAGGGTGTTGTCGTCACCACCCGTTGTACTCCGTCCCACGCCGTCCGGGAGTTGTCGTCGCAATGGGGACGCCGTCAGGGTGTTGTCGTCGCCATGGTGACGCCGTCCGGCTGTTGTCGTCACCGCGCGTTGTACCCTGTCCCACGCCGTCCGGGTGATGTCGACACCGCGGTGACGCCGTCCGGGTGTTGTCGTCACCGCGGTTACGCCGTCCGACTGTTGTCGTCACCGCGCGTTGTACTCCATCCCACGCCGTTCGGGTGTTGTCGTCGCCATGGTGACGCCGTCAGGGTGTTGACGTCACCGCATGTTGTACCCCATTCCACGCCGTAAGCGTGTTGTCGTCACCATGGTGACGTCGTCCGGGTGTTGTCGTCACCGCGCGTTGTACTCCGTCCCACGCCGTCCGGGTGTTGTCGTCGCCGCGGTGACGCCGTCCGGGTGTTGTTGTCACCATGGTGACACCGTCCGGGTGTTGTCGTCGCCATGGTGACGCCGTCAGGGTGTTGACGTCACCGCATGTTGTACTCCGTCCCACACCGTCCGGGTGTTGTCGTCACCATGGTGACACCGTCCGGGTGTTGTCGTCGCCATGGTGACGCCGTCAGGGTGTTGACGTCACTGTACGTTGTACCCCGTTCCACGCCGTCCACGTGTTGTCCTCACCATGGTGACGTCGTCCGGGTGTTGTCGTCACCGCACGTTGTACTCCGTCCCACACCGTCCGGGTGTTGTCGTCGCCATGGTGACGCCGTCCGGGTGTTGTCGTCACCGCGCGTTATACCCTGTCACACGCCGTCCGGGTGATGTCGACACCGCGGTGACGCCGTCCGGGTGTTGTCGTCACCATGGTGACACCGTCCGGGTGTTGTCGTCGCCATGGTGACGCTGTCCGGCTGTTGTCGTCACCGCGCGTTGTACTTCGTCCCACACCGTCCGGGAGTTGTCGTCACCATGGTGACGCCGTCCGGGTGTTGTCGTCACCGCGCGTTGTACCCTGTCCCACGCCGTCCGACTGTTGTCGTCACCGCGCGTTGTACTCCGTCCCACGACGTCCGGGAGTTGTCGTCGCCATGGTGACGCCATCCGGGTGTTGTCATCGCCATAGTAACGCCGTCCGGGTGTTGTCGTCACCGTGCGTTGTAACCCGTCCCACGCCGTCCTGGTGTTGTCGTCACCGCGGTGACGCCGTCCGGGTGTTGTCGTTGTGGCGGTGACGCCGTCCGGGAGTTGTTGTCGCCATTGTGATGCCATCAGGGTGTTGTCGTCACCGCGCGTTGTACTCCGTCCCATGCCGTCCGGGAGTTGTCGTCGCCATGGTGACGCCGTCAGGGTGTTGTCGTCACCATGGTGACACCGTTCGGGTGTTGTCGTCGCCATGGTGACGCCGTCAGGGTGTTGACGTCACCGCACGTTGTACCCCGTTCCACGCCGTCCGGGTGTTGTTGTCACCATGGGGACGCCGTCAGGGTGTTGTCGTCGCCATGGTGACGCCGTCCGGCTGTTGTCATCACCGCGCGTTGTTCTTCATCCCACACCGTCCGGGAGTTGTCGTCACCATGGTGACACCGTCCGGGTGTTGTCGTCGCCATGGTGACACCGTCCGGGTGTTGTCGTCACCGCGGTGACGCCATCCGACTGTTGTCGTCACCGCGCGTTGTACTCCGTCCCACGCCGTCCGGGAGTTGTCGTCGCCATGGTGACGCCTTCCGGGTGTTGTCGTCACCATGGTGACACCGTCCGGGTGTTATCGTCGCCATGGTGACGCCATCCGCGTGTTTTCTTCACCGCGCGTTGTACCCCATCCCACGCCGTCCGGGTGTTGTCGTCACCATGGTGATGCCGTCTGGGTGTTGTCGTCACCATGGTGACGCCATCCGGGTGTTGTCGCCACCGCGCGTTGTACCCTGTCCCACGCCGTCCGGGTGATGTCGACACCGCGGTGACGCCGTCCGGGTGTTGTCGTCACCATGGTGACGCCGTCCGGGTGTTGTCGTCGCCATGGTGACGTCGTCAGGGTGTTGACGTCACCGCACGTTGTACCCCGTTCCACGCCGTCCACGTGTTGTCGTCACCATGGTGACGTCGTCCGGGTGTTGTCGTCACCGCGGTGACGCCGTCCGACTGTTGTCGTCACCGCGCATTGTACTCCGTCCCACGCCGTCCGGGAGTTGTCGTCGCCATGGTGACGCCGTCAGGGTGTTGACGTCACCGCACGTTGTACCCCGTTCCACGCCGTCCGGGTATTGTCATCACCATGGTGACGCCGTCCGGGTGTTGTCGTCACCGTGGTGACGCCGTCCGGCTGTTGTCGTCACCGCGCGTTGTACTCCGTCCCACGCCGTCCGGGAGTTGTCGTCGCCATGGTGACGCCGTCAGGGTGTTTTCGTCACCATGGTGACACCGTTCGGGTGTTGTCGTCGCCATGGTGATGCCGTCAGGGTGTTGACGTCACCGCACGTTGTACCCCGTTCCACGCCGTCCGGGTGTTGTCGTCACCGCGGTTACGCCGTCCGACTGTTGTCGTCACCGCGCGTTTTACTCCGTCCCACGCCGTCCGGGAGTTGTCGTCGCCATGGTGACGCCTCCCGGGTGTTGTCGTCACCATGGTGACACCGTCCGGGTGTTGTCGTCGCCATGGTGACGCCGTCCGAGTGTTTTCGTCACCGCGCGTTGTACCCCATCCCACGTCGTCCGGGTGTTGTCGTCACCGCGCGTTGTACTCCGTCCCACACCGTCCGGGAGTTGTCGTCACCATGGTGACACCGTCCGGGTGTTGTCGTCACCGCGCGTTGTACTCCGTCCCACACCGTCCGGGAGTTGTCGTCACCATGGCGACACCGTTCGGGTGTTGTCGTCGCCATGGTGACGCCGTCAGGGTGTTGACGTCACCGCACGTTGTACCCCGTTCCACGCCGTCCGGGTGTTGTCGTCACCATGGTGACGCCGTCCGGCTGTTGTCGTCACCGCGCGTTGTACTCCGTCCCACACCGTCCGGGAGTTTTCGTCACCGTGGTGACACCGTCCGGGTGTTGTCGTCGCCATGGTGACGCCGTCCGGGTGTTGTCGTCACCGCGCGTTGTACCCCATCCCACGCCGTCCGGGTGTTGTCGTCACCGCGGTTATGCCGTCCGACTGTTGTCGTCACCGCGCGTTGTACTCCGTCCCACGCCGTCCGGGAGTTGTCGTAGCCATGGTGACGCCTTCCGGGTGTTTCGTCACCATGGTGACACCGTCCGGGTGTTGTCGTCGCCATGGTGATGCCGTCCGAGTGTTTTCGTCACCGCGCGTTGTACCCCATCCCACGCCGTCCGGGTGTTGTCGTCACCATGGTGATGCCGTCTGGGTGTTGTCGTCACCATGGTGACGCCATCCGGGTGTTGTCGCCACCGCGCGTTGTACCCTGTCCCACGCCGTCCGGGTGATGTCGACACCGCGGTGACGCCGTCCGGGTGTTGTCGTCACCATGGTGACGCCGTCCGGGTGTTGTCGTCGCCATGGTGACGTCGTCAGGGTGTTGACGTCACCGCACGTTGTACCCCGTTCCACGCCGTCCACGTGTTGTCGTCACCATGGTGACGTCGTCCGGGTGTTGTCGTCACCGCGGTGACGCCGTCCGACTGTTGTCGTCACCGCGCATTGTACTCCGTCCCACGCCGTCCGGGAGTTGTCGTCGCCATGGTGACGCCGTCAGGGTGTTGACGTCACCGCACGTTGTACCCCGTTCCACGCCGTCCGGGTATTGTCATCACCATGGTGACGCCGTCCGGGTGTTGTCGTCACCGTGGTGACGCCGTCCGGCTGTTGTCGTCACCGCGCGTTGTACTCCGTCCCACGCCGTCCGGGAGTTGTCGTCGCCATGGTGACGCCGTCAGGGTGTTTTCGTCACCATGGTGACACCGTTCGGGTGTTGTCGTCACCGCGCGTTGTAACCCGTCCCACGCCGTCCTGGTGTTGTCGTCACCACGGTGACGCCGTCCGGGTGTTGTCGTCACCATGGTGACACCGTCCGGGTGTTGTCGTCGCCATGGTTATGCCGTCAGGGTGTTGTCGTCGCCATGCTGACGCCGTCAGGGTGTTGTCGTCACCGCGCGTTGTACTCCATCCCACGCCGTCCGGGTGTTGTCGTCGCCATGGTAACGCAGTCCGGGTGTTGTCGTCACCGCGGTGACGCCGTCCGGGTGTTGTCGTCACCATGGGGACGCCGTCAGGGTGTTGTCGTTGCCATGGTGACGCCGTCAGGGTGTTGACGTCACTGCACGTTGTACCTCCTTCCACGCCGTCCACGTGTTGTCCTCACCATGGTGACGTCGTCCGGGTGTTGTCGTCACCGCGGTGACGCCGTCCGGCTGTTGTCGTCACCGCGCGTTGTACTCCGTCCCACACCGTCCGGGAGTTGTCGTCACCATGGTGACACCGTCCGGGTGTTGTCGTCGCCATGGTGACGCCGTCCGGGTGTTGTCGTCACCACGCGTTGTAGCCTGTCCCATGCCGTCCGGGTGTTGTCGAAACCGCGGTGACGCCGTCCGGGTGTTGTCGTCACCATGGTGACACCGTCCGGGTGTTGTCGTCGCCATGGTGACACCCTCCGGGTGTTGTTCTCACTGCGCGTTGTACCCCGTCCCACGCCGTCCGGCTGTTGTTGTCACCGCGCGTTGTACTCCGTCCCACACCGTCCGGGTGTTGTCGTCGCCCTGGTGACGCCGTCCGGGTGTTGTCGTCACCGCGCGTTGTACCCTGTCACACGCCGTCCGGGTGATGTCGACACCGCGGTGACGCCGTCCGGGTGTTGTCGTCACCATGGTGACACCGTCCGGGTGTTGTCGTCGCCATGGTGACGCCGTCCGGCTGTTGTCGTCACCGCGCGTTGTACTTCGTCCCACACCGTCCGGGAGTTGTCGTCACCATGGTGACGCCGTCCGGGTGTTGTCGTCACCGCGCGTTGTACCCTGTCCCACGCCGTCCGGGTGATGTCGACACCGCGGTGACGCCGTCCGGGTGTTGTCGTCACCGCGGTTACGCCGTCCGGCTGTTGTCGTCACCGCGCGTTGTACTCCGTCCCACGACGTCCGGGAGTTGTCGTCGCCATGGTGACGCCATCCGGGTGTTGTCATCGCCATAGTAACGCCGTCCGGGTGTTGTCGTCACCGTGCGTTGTAACCCGTCCCACGCCGTCCTGGTGTTGTCGTCACCGCGGTGACGCCGTCCGGGTGTTGTCGTTGCGGCGGTGACGCCGTCCGGGAGTTGTTGTCGCCATGGTGATGCCGTCAGGGTGTTGTCGTCACCGCGCGTTGTACTCCGTCCCATGCCGTCCGGGAGTTGTCGTCGCCATGGTGACGCCGTCAGGGTGTTGTCGTCACCATGGTGACACCGTTCGGGTGTTGTCGTCGCCATGGTGACGCCGTCAGGGTGTTGACGTCACCGCACGTTGTACCCCGTTCCACGCCGTCCGGGTATTGTTGTCACCATGGGGACGCCGTCAGGGTGTTGTCGTCGCCATGGTGACGCCGTCCGGCTGTTGTCATCACCGCGCGTTGTACTTCATCCCACACCGTCCGGGAGTTGTCGTCACCATGGTGACACCGTCCGGGTGTTGTCGTCGCCATGGTGACACCGTCCGGGTGTTGTCGTCACCGCGGTGATGCCGTCCGACTGTTGTCGTCACCGCGCGTTGTACTCCGTCCCACGCAGTCCGGGAGTTGTCGTCGCCATGGTGACGCCTTCCGGGTGTTGTCGTCACCATGGTGACACCGTCCGGGTGTTCTCGTCGCCATGGTGACGCCATCCGCGTGTTTTCTTCACCGCGCGTTGTACCCCATCCCACGCCGTCTGGGTGTTGTCGTCACCATGGTGATGTCATCTGGGTGTTGTCGTCACCATGGTGACGCCGTCCGGCTGTTGTCGTCACCGCGCGTTGTACTCCGTCCCACACCGTCCGGGAGTTGTCGTCACCATGGTGACACCGTCCGTGTGTTGTCGTCGCCATCGTGACGCCGTCCGGGTGTTGTCGTCACCACGCGTTGTACCCTGTCCCACGCCGTCCGGGTGTTGTCGACACCGCGGTGACGCCGTCCGGGTGTTGTCGTCACCATGGTGACACCGTCCGGGTGTTGTCGTCGCCATGGTGACACCCTCCGGGTGTTGTGCTCAATGCGCGTTGTACCCTGTCCCACGCCGTCCGGCTGTTGTTGTCACCGCGCGTTTTACTCCGTCCCACGCCGTCCGGGTGTTGTCGTTGCCGCGGTGACGCCGTCCGGGTGTTGTCGTCGCCATGGTAACGCCGTCCGGGTGTTGTCGTCGCCATGGTGATGCCGTCAGGGTGTTGTCGTCACTGCGCGTTGTACTCCATCCCACGCCGTCCGGGTGTTGTCGTTGCCGCGGTGACGCCGTCCGGGTGTTGTCGTCGCCATGGTAACGCCGTCCGGGTGTTGTCGTCGCCATGGTGATGCCGTCAGGGTGTTGACGTCACCGCGCGTTGTACTCCATCCCACGCCGTCCGGGTGTTGTCGTCACCGCGGTGACGCCGTCCTGCTGTTGTCGTCACTGCGCGTTTTACTCCGTCCCAAGCCGTCCGGGAGTTGTCGTCGCCATGGTGACACCGTCAGGGTGTTGTCGTCACCATGTTGACACCGTCCGGGTCTTGTCATCGCCATGGTGACGCCGTCCGGGTGTTGTCGTCACCGCGCGTTGTACCCTGTCACACGCCGTCCGGGTGATGTCGACACCGCGGTGATGCCGTCCGGGTGTTGTCGTCACCGCGGTTACGCCGTCCGACTCTTGTCGTCACCGCACGTTGTACTCCGTCCCACGCTGTCCGCGAGTTGTCGTAGCCATGGTGACGCCTTCCGGGTGTTGTCGTTACCATGGTGACACCGTCCGGGTGTTGTCGTCGCCATGGTGACGCCGTCCGGGTGTTGTCGTCACCGCGCGTTGTACCCCGTCCCACGCCGTCCTGGTGTTGTCGTCACCGCGGTGACACCGTCCGGGTGTTGTCGTCGCCATGGGGACGCCGTCCGGGTGTTGTCGTCACCGCGCGTTGTACTCCGTCCCACGCCGTCCGGGAGTTGTCGTCGCCATGGGGATGCCGTCAGGGTGTTGTCGTCGCCATGGTGACGCCGTCCGGCTGTTGTCGTCACCGCGCGTTGTACTCCGTCCCACACCGTCCGGGAGTTGTCGTCCCCATGGTGACACCGTCCGGGTGTTGTCGTCACCGCGCGTTGTACTCCGTCCCACACCGTCCGGGAGTTGTCGTCACCATGGCGACACCGTTCGGGTGTTGTCGTCGCCATGGTGACGCCGTCAGGGTGTTGACGTCACCGCACGTTGTACCCCGTTCCACGCCGTCCGGGTGTTGTCGTCACCATGGTGACGCCGTCCGGCTGTTGTCGTCACCGCGCGTTGTACTCCGTCCCACACCGTCCGGGAGTTTTCGTCACCATGGTGACACCGTCCGGGTGTTGTCGTCGCCATGGTGACGCCGTCCGGGTGTTGTCGTCACCGCGCGTTGTACCCCATCCCACGCCGTCCGGGTGTTGTCGTCACCGCGGTTATGCCGTCCGACTGTTGTCGTCACCGCGCGTTGTACTCCGTCCCACGCCGTCCGGGAGTTGTCGTAGCCATGGTGACGCCTTCCGGGTGTTTCGTCACCATGGTGACACCGTCCGGGTGTTGTCGTCGCCATGGTGATGCCGTCCGAGTGTTTTCGTCACCGCGCGTTGTACCCCATCCCACGCCGTCCGGGTGTTGTCGTCACCATGGTGATGCCGTCTGGGTGTTGTCGTCACCATGGTGACGCCATCCGGGTGTTGTCGTCACCGCGCGTTGTACCCTGTCCCACGCCGTCCGGGTGATGTCGACACCGCGGTGACGCCGTCCGGGTGTTGTCGTCGCCATGGTGACGTCGTCAGGGTGTTGACGTCACCGCACGTTGTACCCCGTTCCACGCCGTCCACGTGTTGTCGTCACCATGGTGACGTCGTCCGGGTGTTGTCGTCACCGCGGTGACGCCGTCCGACTGTTGTCGTCACCGCGCATTGTACTCCGTCCCACGCCGTCCGGGAGTTGTCGTCGCCATGGTGACGCCGTCAGGGTGTTGACGTCACCGCACGTTGTACCCCGTTCCACGCCGTCCGGGTATTGTCATCACCATGGTGACGCCGTCCGGGTGTTGTCGTCACCGTGGTGACGCCGTCCGGCTGTTGTCGTCACCGCGCGTTGTACTCCGTCCCACGCCGTCCGGGAGTTGTCGTCGCCATGGTGACGCCGTCAGGGTGTTTTCGTCACCATGGTGACACCGTTCGGGTGTTGTCGTCGCCATGGTGATGCCGTCAGGGTGTTGACGTCACCGCACGTTGTACCCCGTTCCACGCCGTCCGGGTGTTGTCGTCACCGCAGTTACGCCGTCCGACTGTTGTCGTCACCGCGCGTTGTACTCCGTCCCACGCCGTCCGGGAGTTGTCGTCGCCATGGTGACGCCTTCCGGGTGTTGTCGTCACCATGGTGACACCGTCCGGGTGTTGTCGTCGCCATGGTGACGCCGTCCGAGTGTTTTCGTCACCGCGCGTTGTACCCCATCCCACGCCGTCCGGGTGTTGTCGTCACCGCGCGTTGTACTCCGTCCCACACCGTCCGGGAGTTGTCGTCACCATGGTGACACCGTCCGGGTGTTGTCGTCACCGCGCGTTGTACTCCGTCCGACACCGTCCGGGAGTTGTCGTCACCATGGTGACACCATCCGGGTGTTGTCGTCGCCATGGTGACGCCGTCCGGGTGTTGTCGTCACCGCGCGATGTACCCTGTCCCACGCCGTCCGGGTGTTGTCGACACCGCGGTGACGCCGTCCGGGTGTTGTCGTCACCATGGTGACACCGTCCGGGTGTTGTCGTCGCCATGGAGACACCCTCCGGGTGTTGTTCTCACTGCGCGTTGTACCCCGTCCCACGCCGTCCGGCTCTTGTTGTCACCGCGCGTTGTACTCCATCCCACGCCGTCCGGGTGTTGTCGTTGCCGCGGTGACGCCGTCCGGGTGTTGTCGTCGCCATGGTAACGCCGTCCGGGTGTTCTCGTCACCGCGGTTACGCCGTCCGGCTGTTGTCGTCACTGCGCGTTGTACTCCGTCCCATGCCGTCCGGGAGTTGTGGTCGCCATGGTGACGCCGTCAGGGTGTTGTCGTCACCATGGCGACACCGTTCGGGTGTTGTCGTCGCCATGGTGACGCCGTCAGGGTGTTGACGTCACCCCACGTTGTACCCCGTTCCACGCCGTCCGGGTGTTGTCGTCACCATGGTGACGCCGTCCGGCTGTTGTCGTCACCGCGCGTTGTACTCCATCCCACGCCGTCCTGGTGTTGTTGTCACCGCGGTGACACCGTCCGGGTGTTTTCGTCGCCATGGTGATGCCGTCAGGGTGTTGTCGTCACCGCGCGTTGTACTCCATCCCACGCCGTCCGGGTGTTGTCGTTGCCGCGGTGACGCCGTCCGGGTGTTGTCGTCACCGCGGTAACGCCGTCCGGCTGTTGTCGTCACTGCGCGTTGTACTCCGTCCCATGCCGTCCGGGAGTTGTGGTCGCCATGGTGACGCCGTCAGGGTGTTGTCGTCACCATGGCGACACCGTTCGGGTGTTGTCGTCGCCATGGTGACGCCGTCAGGGTGTTGACGTCACCGCACGTTGTACCCCGTTCCACGCCGTCCGGGTGTTGTCGTCACCATGGTGACGCCGTCCGGCTGTTGTCGTCACCGCGCGTTGTACTCCGTCCCACACCGTCCGGGAGTTTTCGTCACCATGGTGACACCGTCCGGGTGTTGTCGTCGCCATGGTGACGCCGTCCGGGTGTTGTCATCACCGCGCGTTGTACCCCATCCCACGCCGTCCGGGTGTTGTCGTCACCGCGGTTATGCCGTCCGACTGTTGTCGTCACCCCGCGTTGTACTCCGTCCCACGCCGTCCGGGAGTTGTCGTAGCCATGGTGACGCCTTCCGGGTGTTTCGTCACCATGGTGACACCGTCCGGGTGTTGTCGTCGCCATGGTGATGCTGTCCGAGTGTTTTCGTCACCGCGCGTTGTACCCCATCCCACGCCGTCCGGGTGTTGTCGTCACCATGGTGATGCCGTCTGGGTGTTGTCGTCACCATGGTGACGCCATCCGGGTGTTGTCGCCACCGCGCGTTGTACCCTGTCCCACGCCGTCCGGGTGATGTCGACACCGCGGTGACGCCGTCCGGGTGTTGTCGTCACCATGGTGACGCCGTCCGGGTGTTGTCGTCGCCATGGTGACGTCGTCAGGGTGTTGACGTCACCGCACGTTGTACCCCGTTCCACGCCGTCCACGTGTTGTCGTCACCATGGTGACGTCGTCCGGGTGTTGTCGTCACCGCGGTGACGCCGTCCGACTGTTGTCGTCACCGCGCATTGTACTCCGTCCCACGCCGTCCGGGAGTTGTCGTAGCCATGGTGACGCCGTCAGGGTGTTGACGTCACCGCACGTTGTACCCCGTTCCACGCCGTCCGGGTATTGTCATCACCATGGTGACGCCGTCCGGGTGTTGTCGTCACCGTGGTGACGCCGTCCGGCTGTTGTCGTCACCGCGCGTTGTACTCCGTCCCACGCCGTCCGGGAGTTGTCGTCGCCATGGTGACGCCGTCAGGGTGTTTTCGTCACCATGGTGACACCGTTCGGGTGTTGTCGTCGCCATGGTGATGCCGTCAGGGTGTTGACGTCACCGCACGTTGTACCCCGTTCCACGCCGTCCGGGTGTTGTCGTCACCGCGGTTACGCCGTCCGACTGTTGTCGTCACCGCGCGTTGTACTCCGTCCCACGCCGTCCGGGAGTTGTCGTCGCCATGGTGACGCCTCCCGGGTGTTGTCGTCACCATGGTGACAGCGTCCGGGTGTTGTCGTCGCCATGGTGACGCCGTCCGAGTGTTTTCGTCACCGCGCGTTGTACCCCATCCCACGCCGTCCGGGTGTTGTCGTCACCGCGCGTTGTACTCCGTCCGACACCGTCCGGGAGTTGTCGTCACCATGGTGACACCGTCCGGGTGTTGTCGTCGCCATGGTGACGCCGTCAGGGTGTTGTCGTCACCGCGCGTTGTACTCCGTCCCACACCGTCCGGGAGTTGTCGTCCCCATGGTGACACCGTCCGGGTGTTGTCGTCGCCATGGGGACGCCATCCGGGTGTTCTCGTCACCGCGCGTTGTACCCTGTCACACGCCGTCCGGGTGATGTCGACACCATGGTGGCACCGTCCGGGTGTTGTCGTCGCCATGGTGACGCCATCCGGGTGTTCTCGTCACCGCGCGTTGTACCCTGTCCCACGCCGTCCGAGTGATGTCAACACCGCGGTGACGCCGTCCGGGAGTTGTCGTCGCCATGGGGACGCCGTCAGGGTGTTGTCATCGCCATGGTGACGCCGTCCGGGTGTTGTCGTCACCGCGCGTTGTACCCTGTCACACGCCGTCCGGGTGATGTTGACACCGCGGTGACGCCGTCCGGGTGTTGTCGTCACCGCGGTTACGCCGTCCGACTGTTGTCGTCACCGCGCGTTGTACTCCGTCCCACGCCGTCCGGGAGTTGTCGTCGCCATGGTGACGCCTTCCGGGTGTTGTCGTCACCATGGTGACACCGTCCGGGTGTTGCCGTCGCCATGGTGACGCCGTCAGGGTGTTGACGTCACCGCGCGTTGTACCCTGTTCCACGCCATCCGGGAGTTGTCGTCGCCAAGGTGACGCCGTCCGGGTGTTGTCGTCACCATGGTGACACCGTCCGGGTGTTGTCGTCGCCATGGTGACGCCGTCAGGGTGTTGACGTCACCGCGCGTTGTACCCCGTTCCACCCCGTCCGGGTGTTGTCGTCACCATGGTGACACCGTCCGGGTGTTGTCGTCGCCATGGTGACGCCGTCAGGGTGTTGTCGTCACCGTGCGTTGTACCCCGTCCCACGCCGTCCGGGTGTTCCCGTCCCCGCGGTGGCGCCGTCCGGGTGTTGTCGTCACCATGGTGACACCGTCCGGGTGTTGTCGTCGCCAAGGTAACGCCGTCCGGGTGCTGTCGTCACCGCGCGTTGTACCCCGTCCCACGCCGTCCGGCTGTTGTCGTCACCGCGCGTTGTACTCCGTCCCACGCCGTCAGGGTGTTGTGGTCACCATGGTGACATCGTCCGGGTGTTGTCATCACTGCGGTGACACCGTGTTTCCGGTTGTTGTCGTCACCGCGCTGACGCCGTCCGGGTGTTGTCGTCACCGCGCGTTGTACTCCGTCCCATGCCGTCCGGGTGTTGTCGTCACCATGGTGACATCGTCCGGGTGTTGTCATCACTGCGGTGACACCGTCTTTCCGGGTGTTGTCGTCACCGTGGTGACGCCATCCAGCTGTTGTCGTCGCCATGGTGACACCGTCAGGGTGTTGACGTCGCCATGGCGACGTCGTCAGGATGTTCACGTCACCGCACGTTGTACCCCGTTCCACGCCGTCCGGGTGTTGTCGTCACCATGGTGACACCGTCCGGGTGTTGTCATCGCCATGGTGACGCCGTCCGGGTGTTGTCGTCACCGCGCGTTGTACCCCGTTCCACGCCGTCCGCGTGTTGTGGTCACCATGGTGACGCAGTCCGGGTGTTGTCGTCACCATGGTGACACCGTCCGGGTGTTGTCGTCGCCATGGTGCCGCCGTCAGGGTGTTGTCGTCACCGCACGTTGTACCCCGTCCCACGCCATCCGAGTGTTGTCGTCACCGCAGTGACTCCGTCCGGGTGTTGTCGTCACCATGGTGACACCGTCCGGGTGTTGTCGTCGCCATGGTGACGCCGTCAGGGTGTTGTCGTCACCGCACGTTGTACCCCGTTCCACCCCGTCCGGGTGTTGTCATCATCGCGGTGATGCCGTCCGGGTGTGGTTCGTCACCATGGTGACACCGTCTGGGTGTTGTCGTCGCCATGGTAACGCCGTCCGGGTGTTGTCGTCACCGCGCGTTGTACCCCGTCCCACGCCGTCCTGGTGTTGTCGTCACCGCGGTGACGCCGTCCGGGTGTTGTCGTCACCATGGTGACACCGTCCGGGTGTTGTCGTCGCCATGGTGCCGCCGTCAGGGTGTTGTCGTCACCGCACGTTGTACCCCGTCCCACGCCATCCGAGTGTTGTCGTCACCGCAGTGACTCCGTCCGGGTGTTGTCGTCACCATGGTGACACCGTCCGGGTGTTGTCGTCGCCATGGTGACGCCGTCAGGGTGTTGTCGTCACCGCACGTTGTACCCCGTTCCACCCCGTCCGGGTGTTGTCATCATCGCGGTGATGCCGTCCGGGTGTGGTTCGTCACCATGGTGACACCGTCTGGGTGTTGTCGTCGCCATGGTAACGCCGTCCGGGTGTTGTCGTCACCGCGCGTTGTACCCCGTCCCACGCCGTCCTGGTGTTGTCGTCACCGCGGTGACGCCGTCCGGGTGTTGTCGTCACCATGGTGACACCGTCCGGGTGTTGTCGTCGCCATGGTGACGCCGTCAGGGTGTTGTCGTCACCGCGCGTTGTACTCCGTCCCACACCGTCCGGGAGTTGTCGTCCCCATGGTGACACCGTCCGGGTGTTGTCGTCGCCATGGGGACGCCGTCCGGGTGTTCTCGTCACCGCGCGTTGTACCCTGTCACACGCCGTCCGGGTGATGTCGACACCATGGTGGCACCGTCCGGGTGTTGTCGTCGCCATGGTGACGCCATCCGGGTGTTGTCGTCACCGCGCATTGTACCCTGTCCCACGCCGTCCGAGTGATGTCAACACCGCGGTGACGCCGTCCGGGTGTTGTCATCGCCATGGTGACGCCGTCAGGGTGTTGACGTCACCGCACGTTGTACCCCGTTCCACGCCGTCCGGGTGTTGTCGTCACCACGGTGACGTCATCCGGGTGTTGTCGTCACCGTGGTGACGCCGTCAGGGTGTTGACGTCACCGCACGTTGTACCCTGATCCACGCCGTCCGGGTGTTGTCGTCACCATGGTGACGCCGTCCAGGTGTTGTCGTCACCGCGGTGATGCCGTCCGGCTGTTGTCGTCACCACGCGTTGTCCTCCGTCCCAAGCCGTCCGGGAGTTGTCGTCGCCATGGGGACGCCGTCAGGGTGTTGTCGTCGCCATGGTGACGCCGTCCGGGTGTTGTCGTCACCGCGCGTTGTACCCTGTCACACGCCGTCCGGGTGATGTCGACACCGCGGTGACGCCGTCCGGGTGTTGTCGTCACCGCGGTTACGCCGTCCGACTGTTGTCGTCACCGCGCGTTGTACTCCGTCCCACGCCGTCCGGGAGTTGTCGTCGCCATGGTAACGCCTTCCGGGTGTTGTCGTCACCATGGTGACACCGTCCGGGTGTTGCCGTCGCCATGGTGACGCCGTCAGGGTGTTGACGTCACCGCGCGTTGTACCCCGTTCCACGCCATCCGGGAGTTGTCGTCGCCAAGGTGACGCCGTCCGGGTGTTGTCGTCACCATGGTGACACCGTCCGGGTGTTGTCGTCGCCATGGTGACGCCGTCAGGGTGTTGACGTCACCGCGCGTTGTACCCCGTTCCACCCCGTCCGGGTGTTGTCGTCACCATGGTGACACCGTCCGGGTGTTGTCGTCGCCATGGTGACGCCGTCAGGGTGTTGTCGTCACCGTGCGTTGTACCCCGTCCCACGCCGTCCGGGTGTTCCCGTCCCCGCGGTGGCGCCGTCCGGGTGTTGTCGTCACCATGGTGACACCGCCCGGGTGTTGTCGTCGCCAAGGTAACGCCGTCCGGGTGCTGTCGTCACCGCGCGTTGTACCTCGTCCCACGCCGTCCGGGTGTTGTCGTCACCGCGGTGACGCCGTCCGGCTGTTGTCGTCACCGCGCGTTGTACTCCGTCCCACGCCGTCCGGGTGTTGTCGTCACCATGGTGACATCGTCCGGGTGTTGTGATCACTGCGGTGACACCGTCTTTCCGGGTGTTGTCGTCACCGTGGTGACGCCATCCAGCTGTTGTCGTCGCCATGGTGACACCGTCAGGGTGTTGACGTCGCCATGGTGACGTCGTCAGGATGTTCACGTCACCGCACGTTGTACCCCGTTCCACGCCGTCCGGGTGTTGTCGTCACCATGGTGACACCGTCCGGGTGTTGTCGTCGCCATGGTGACGCCGTCCGGGTGTTGTCGTCACCGCGCGTTGTACCCCGTTCCACGCCGTCCGCGTGTTGTCGTCACCATGGTGACGCAGTCCGGGTGTTGTCGTCACCATGGTGACACCCTCCGGGTGTTGTCGTCGCCATGCTGACGCCGTCAGGGTGTTGTCGTCACCGCACGTTGTACCCCATCCCACGCCATCCGAGTGTTGTCGTCACCGCAGTGACTCCGTCCGGGTGTTGTCGTCACCATGGTGACACCGTCCGGGTGTTGTCGTCGCCATGGTGACGCCGTCCGACTGTTGTCGTTACCGCGCGTTGTACCCCGTCCCACGCCGTCCGGGTGTTGTCATCACCATGGTGACACCGTCCGGGTGTTGTCGTCGCCATGGTGACGCCGTCAGGGTGTTGACGTCACCGCACGTTGTACCCCGTTCCACGCCGTCCGCGTGTTGTCGTCACCATGGTGACGCCGTCCGGCTGTTGTCGTCACCGCGCGTTGTACTCCGTCCCACGCCGTCCGGGTGTTGTCGTC
This sequence comes from Tinamus guttatus, assembly GCF_059628265.1. Taxonomy (NCBI): domain Eukaryota; kingdom Metazoa; phylum Chordata; class Aves; order Tinamiformes; family Tinamidae; genus Tinamus; species Tinamus guttatus. The sequence continues at coordinate 407,819 of NW_028288571.1, read as the reverse complement.
GCCGCGGTGACGCCGTCCGGGTGTTGTCGTCACCATGGTGACACCGTCCGGGTGTTGTCGTCGCCAAGGTAACGCCGTCCGGTTGCTGTCGTCACCGCGCGTTGTACCCCGTCCCACGTCGTCCGGGTGTTGTCGTCACCGCGGTGACGCCGTCCGGGTGTTGTCGTCACCATGGTGACACCGCCGGGTGTTGTCGTCGCCATGGTCACGCCGTCAGGGTGTTGACGTCACCGCGCGTTGTACCCCGTTCCACCCCGTCCGGGTGTTGTCGTCACCATGGTGACACCGTCCGGGGGTTGTCGTCACCGCGCGTTGTACGCCGTCCCACGCCGTCCAGAAGTTGTCGTCGCCATGGTGACGCCGTCCGGGTGTTGTCGTCACCGCGCGTTCTACCCCGTCCCACGCCATCCGAGTGTTGTCGTCACCATGGTGACACCGTCCGGGTGTTGTCGTCACCGCGCGTTGTACCCCGTTCCACGCCGTCCGCGTGTTGTGGTCACCATGGTGACGCAGTCCGGGTGTTGTCGTCACCATGGTGACACCGTCCGGGTGTTGTAGTCGCCATGGTGACGTCGTCAGGGTGTTGTCGTCACCGCACGTTGTACCCCGTCCCACGCCATCCGAGTGTTGTCGTAACCACGGTGACACCGTCCGTGTGTTATCGTCACCATGGTGACACCGTCCGGGTGTTGTCGTCGCCAAGGTGACGCCGTCCGGGTGTTGACGTCACCGCGCGTTGTACCCCGTCCCACGCCGTCCAGAAGTTGTCGTCGCCATGGTGACGCCTTTTCGGGTGTTGTCGTCACCATGGTGAAACCGTCCGGGTGTTGCCGTCGCCATGGTGATGCCGTCCGGGTGTTGTCGTTGCCATGGTGACGCTGTCCGTGTGTTGACGTCACCGCGCGTTCTACCCCGTCCCACGCCATCCGAGTGTTGTCGTCACCCCGGTGACGCCGTCCGGGTGTTGTCGTCACCATGGTGACACCGTCCGGGTGTTGTCGTCGCCATGGTGACGCCGTCTGACTGTTGTCGTCACCGCGCGTTGTACCCTGTCCCATGCCATCCGAGTGTTGTCGTCACCGCGGTGACGCCGTCCGGCTCTTTTCGTCACCATGGTGACACCGTCCGGGTGTTGTCGTCACCATGGTGACGCCGTCCGGGTGTTGACGTCACCGCGCGTTGTACCCCGTTCCACGCCGTCCAGGTGTTGTCGTCACCATGGTGACACCGTCCGGGTGTTGTCGTCGCCAAGGTAACGCCGTCCGGTTGCTGTCGTCACCGCGCGTTGTACCCCGTCCCACGTCGTCCGGGTGTTGTCGTCACCGCGGTGACGCCGTCCGGGTGTTGTCATCACTGCGGTGACACCGTGTTTCCAGGTGTTGTCGTCACCGCGGTGACGCCGTCCGGCTGTTGTCGTCACCGCGCGTTGTACTCCGTCCCACGCCATCCGGGAGTTGTCGTCGCCAAGGTGACGCCGTCAGGGTGTTGTCGTCACCATGGTGACACCGCCGGGTGTTGTCGTCGCCATGGTCACGCCGTCAGGGTGTTGACGTCACCGCGCGTTGTACCCCGTTCCACCCCGTCCGGGTGTTGTCGTCACCATGGTGACACCGTCCGGGGGTTGTCGTCACCGCGCGTTGTACGCCGTCCCACGCCGTCCAGAAGTTGTCGTCGCCATGGTGACGCCGTCCGGGTGTTGTCGTCACCGCGCGTTCTACCCCGTCCCACGCCATCCGAGTGTTGTCGTCACCATGGTGACACCGTCCGGGTGTTGTCGTCACCGCGCGTTGTACCCCGTTCCACGCCGTCCGCGTGTTGTGGTCACCATGGTGACGCAGTCCGGGTGTTGTCGTCACCATGGTGACACCGTCCGGGTGTTGTCGTCGCCATGGTGACGTCGTCAGGGTGTTGTCGTCACCGCACGTTGTACCCCGTCCCACGCCATCCGAGTGTTGTCGTAACCGCGGTGACACCGTCCGTGTGTTGTCGTCACCATGGTGACGCCGTCCGGGTGTTGACGTCACCGCGCGTTGTACCCCGTCCCACGCCGTCCAGAAGTTGTCGTCGCCATGGTGACGCCTTTTCGGGTGTTGTCGTCACCATGGTGAAACCGTCCGGGTGTTGCCGTCGCCATGGTGATGCCGTCCGGGTGTTGTCGTTGCCATGGTGACGCTGTCCGTGTGTTGACGTCACCGCGCGTTCTACCCCGTCCCACGCCATCCGAGTGTTGTCGTCACCCCGGTGACGCCGTCCGGGTGTTGTCGTCACCATGGTGACACCGTCCGGGTGTTGTCGTCGCCATGGTGACGCCGTCTGACTGTTGTCGTCACCGCGCGTTGTACCCTGTCCCATGCCATCTGAGTGTTGTCGTCACCGCGGTGACGCCGTCCGGCTCTTTTCGTCACCATGGTGACACCGTCCGGGTGTTGTCGTCACCATGGTGACGCCGTCCGGGTGTTGACGTCACCGCGCGTTGTACCCCGTTCCACGCCGTCCAGGTGTTGTCGTCACCATGGTGACACCGTCCGGGTGTTGTCGTCGCCATGGTGACGCCGTCTGACTGTTGTCGTCACCGCGCGTTGTACCCTGTCCCATGCCATCCGAGTGTTGTCGTCACCGCGGTGACGCCGTCCGGCTCTTTTCGTCACCATGGTCACACCGTCCGGGTGTTGTCGTCACCATGGTGACGCCGTCCGGGTGTTGACGTCACCGCGCGTTGTACCCCGTTCCACGCCGCCCGCGTGTTGTCGTCACCATGGTGACGCCGTCCGGGTGTTGTCGTCGCCGCGGTGACGGCGTCCGGCTGTTGTCGTCACCACGCGTTGTATTCCGTCCCACGCCTTCCGGAAGTTGTCGTCGCTATGGTGACACCGTCAGGGTGTTGACGTCACCACACGTTGTACCCCGTTCCACCCCGTCCGGGTGTTGTCGTCGCCATGGTGACGCCGTCCGGGTGTTGTCGTCACCGCGCGTTCTACCCCGTCCCACGCCATCCGACTGTTGTCGTCACCGCGCGTTGTACTCCGTCCCACGCCGTCCGGGTGTTGTCATCACCATGGTGACACCGTCCAGGTATTGTCGTCGCCATGGTGACGCCGTCAGGGTGTTGACGTCACCGCACGTTGTACCCCGTTCCACGCCGTCCGCGTGTTGTCGTCACCATGGTGACGCCGTCCGGGTGTTGTCGTCGCCGCGGTGACGCCATCCGGCTGTTGTCGTCACCGCGCGTTGTACTCCGTCCCACACCGTCCAGAAGTTGTCGTCGCCATGGTGACGCCTTTTCGGGTGTTGTCGTCACCATGGTGACACCGTCCGGGTGTTGTCGTCGCCAAGGTAACGCCGTCCGGGTGCTGTCGTCACCGCGCGTTGTACCCCGTCCCACGCCGTCCGGGTGTTGTCGTCACCGCGGTGACGCCGTCCGGCTGTTGTCATCACTGCGGTGACACCGTGTTTCCGGGTGTTGTCGTCACCGTGGTGACGCCATCCAGCTGTTGTCGTCGCCATGGTGACGCCGTCAGGGTGTTGACGTCATCGCGCGTTGTACCCCGTTCCACCCCGTCCGGGTGTTGTCATCACCATGGTGACACCGTCCGGGTGTTGTCGTCGCCATGGTGACGCCGTCAGGGTGTTGACGTCACCGCACGTTGTACTCCGTTCCACGCCGTCCGCGTGTTGTCGTCACCATGGTGACACCGTCCGGGTGTTGTCGTCGCCGCGGTGACGCCGTCCGGGTGCTGTCGTCACCGCGCGTTGTACCCCGTCCCACGCCGTCCGGGTGTTGTCGTCACCGCGGTGACGCCGTCCGGGTGTTGTCGTCACCATGGTGACACCGTCCGGGTGTTGTCGTCGCCATGGTGACGCTGTCAGGGTGTTCACGTCACCGCGCGTTGTACCCCGTCCCACGCCATCCGGGTGTTGTCGTCACCGCGGTGACGCCGTCCGGCTGTTGTCGTCACCGCGCGTTGTACTCCGTCCCACGCCGTCCGGGTGTTGTCGTCACCATGGTGACATCGTCCGGGTGTTGTCATCACTGCGGTGACACCGTGTTTCCGGGTGTTGGCGTCACCGTGGTGACGCCATCCAGCTGTTGTCATCGCCATGGTGACACCGTCAGGCTGTTGACGTCACCGCACGTTGTACCCCGTTCCACCCCGTCCGGGTGTTGTCGTCGACATGGTGACGCCGTCCGGGTGTTGTCGTCACCGCGCGTTCTACCCCGTCCCACGCCATCCGAGTGTTGTCGTCACCGTGCTGACGCCGTCCGGGTGTTGTCGTCGCCGCGTGTTGTACTCTGTCCCACGCCGTCCGGGTGTTGTTGTCGCCATGGTGACGCCGTCAGGGTGTTGTCTTCACCGCGCGTTGTACCCCGTTCCACGCCGTCCGCGTGTTGTGGTCACCATGGTGACGCCGTCAGGGTGTTGTGGTCACCATGGTGACACCATCCGGGTGTTGTCGTCGCCATGGTGACACCGTCCGGGTGTTGTCGTCGCCATGGTGACGCCATCAGGGTGTTCCCGTCACCGCGCGTTGTACCCCGTTCCACGCCATCCGCATGTTATCGTCACCATGGTGACGCCGTCCGGGTGTTGTCGTCGCCGCGTGTTGTACTCTGTCCCACGCCGTCCGGGTGTTGTTGTCGCCATGGTGACGCAGTCAGGGTGTTGTCTTCACCGCGCGTTGTACCCCGTTCCACGCCGTCCGCGTGTTGTGGTCACCATGGTGACGCCGTCAGGGTGTTGTCGTCACGATGGTGACACCATCCGGGTGTTGTCGTCGCCATGGTGACGCCGTCAGGGTGTTGTCGTCACCGCGCGTTGTACCCCTTTCCATGCCGTCCGGGTGTTCTCGTCACCGCGGTGACGCCGTCCAGGTGTTGCCTTCGCCAAGGGGACGCCGTCAGGGTGTTTACGTCACCGCACGTTGTACCCCGTTCCACGCCGTCCAGGTGTTGTCGTCACCATGGTGACACCGTCCGGCTGTTGTCGTCACCGCGTGTTGTACTCTGTCCCACGCCGTCCGGGTGTTGTTGTCGCCATGGTGACGCCGTCAGGGTGTTGTCTTCACCGCGCGTTGTACCCCGTTCCACGCCGTCCGCGTGTTGTGGTCACCATGGTGACGCCGTCAGGGTGTTGTCGTCACCATGGTGACATCATCCGGGTGTTGTCGTCGCCATGGTGACACCGTCCGGGTGTTGTCGTCGCCATGGTGACGCCATCAGGGTGTTCCCGTCACCGCGCGTTGTACCCTGTTCCACGCCATCCGCATGTTATCGTCACCATGGTGACGCCGTCCGGGTGTTGTCGTCGCCGCGGTGACGCCGTCCGGCTGTTGTCGTCACCGCGCGTTGTACTCCGGCCCACGCCGTCCAGAAGTTGTCGTCGCCATGGTGATGCCTTTTCGGGTGTTGTCGTCACCATGGTGACACCGTCCGGGTGTTGTCGTCAACATGGTGACACCGTCCGGGTGTTGTCGTTGCCATGGTGACGCTGTCCGTGTGTTGACGTCACCGCGCGTTCTACCCCGTCCCACGCCATCCGAGTGTTGTCGTCACCGCGGTGACGCCGTCCGGGTGTTGTCGTCACCATGGTGACACCGTCCGGGTGTTGTCGTCGCCATGGTGACGCCGTCTGACTGTTGTCGTCACCGCGCGTTGTACCCTGTCCCATGCCATCTGAGTGTTGTCGTCACCGCGGTGACGCCGTCCGGCTCTTTTCGTCACCATGGTGACACCGTCCGGGTGTTGTCGTCACCATGGTGACGCCGTCCGGGTGTTGACGTCACCGCGCGTTGTACCCCGTTCCACGCCGTCCAGGTGTTGTCGTCACCATGGTGACACCGTCCGGGTGTTGTCGTCGCCATGGTGACGCCGTCTGACTGTTGTCGTCACCGCGCGTTGTACCCTGTCCCATGCCATCCGAGTGTTGTCGTCACCGCGGTGACGCCGTCCGGCTCTTTTCGTCACCATGGTCACACCGTCCGGGTGTTGTCGTCACCATGGTGACGCCGTCCGGGTGTTGACGTCACCGCGCGTTGTACCCCGTTCCACGCCGCCCGCGTGTTGTCGTCACCATGGTGACGCCGTCCGGGTGTTGTCGTCGCCGCGGTGACGGCGTCCGGCTGTTGTCGTCACCACGCGTTGTATTCCGTCCCACGCCTTCCGGAAGTTGTCGTCGCTATGGTGACACCGTCAGGGTGTTGACGTCACCACACGTTGTACCCCGTTCCACCCCGTCCGGGTGTTGTCGTCGCCATGGTGACGCCGTCCGGGTGTTGTCGTCACCGCGCGTTCTACCCCGTCCCACGCCATCCGACTGTTGTCGTCACCGCGCGTTGTACTCCGTCCCACGCCGTCCGGGTGTTGTCATCACCATGGTGACACCGTCCAGGTATTGTCGTCGCCATGGTGACGCCGTCAGGGTGTTGACGTCACCGCACGTTGTACCCCGTTCCACGCCGTCCGCGTGTTGTCGTCACCATGGTGACGCCGTCCGGGTGTTGTCGTCGCCGCGGTGACGCCATCCGGCTGTTGTCGTCACCGCGCGTTGTACTCCGTCCCACACCGTCCAGAAGTTGTCGTCGCCATGGTGACGCCTTTTCGGGTGTTGTCGTCACCATGGTGACACCGTCCGGGTGTTGTCGTCGCCAAGGTAACGCCGTCCGGGTGCTGTCGTCACCGCGCGTTGTACCCCGTCCCACGCCGTCCGGGTGTTGTCGTCACCGCGGTGACGCCGTCCGGCTGTTGTCATCACTGCGGTGACACCGTGTTTCCGGGTGTTGTCGTCACCGTGGTGACGCCATCCAGCTGTTGTCGTCGCCATGGTGACGCCGTCAGGGTGTTGACGTCATCGCGCGTTGTACCCCGTTCCACCCCGTCCGGGTGTTGTCATCACCATGGTGACACCGTCCGGGTGTTGTCGTCGCCATGGTGACGCCGTCAGGGTGTTGACGTCACCGCACGTTGTACTCCGTTCCACGCCGTCCGCGTGTTGTCGTCACCATGGTGACACCGTCCGGGTGTTGTCGTCGCCGCGGTGACGCCGTCCGGGTGCTGTCGTCACCGCGCGTTGTACCCCGTCCCACGCCGTCCGGGTGTTGTCGTCACCGCGGTGACGCCGTCCGGGTGTTGTCGTCACCATGGTGACACCGTCCGGGTGTTGTCGTCGCCATGGTGACGCTGTCAGGGTGTTCACGTCACCGCGCGTTGTACCCCGTCCCACGCCATCCGGGTGTTGTCGTCACCGCGGTGACGCCGTCCGGCTGTTGTCGTCACCGCGCGTTGTACTCCGTCCCACGCCGTCCGGGTGTTGTCGTCACCATGGTGACATCGTCCGGGTGTTGTCATCACTGCGGTGACACCGTGTTTCCGGGTGTTGGCGTCACCGTGGTGACGCCATCCAGCTGTTGTCATCGCCATGGTGACACCGTCAGGCTGTTGACGTCACCGCACGTTGTACCCCGTTCCACCCCGTCCGGGTGTTGTCGTCGACATGGTGACGCCGTCCGGGTGTTGTCGTCACCGCGCGTTCTACCCCGTCCCACGCCATCCGAGTGTTGTCGTCACCGTGCTGACGCCGTCCGGGTGTTGTCGTCGCCGCGTGTTGTACTCTGTCCCACGCCGTCCGGGTGTTGTTGTCGCCATGGTGACGCCGTCAGGGTGTTGTCTTCACCGCGCGTTGTACCCCGTTCCACGCCGTCCGCGTGTTGTGGTCACCATGGTGACGCCGTCAGGGTGTTGTGGTCACCATGGTGACACCATCCGGGTGTTGTCGTCGCCATGGTGACACCGTCCGGGTGTTGTCGTCGCCATGGTGACGCCATCAGGGTGTTCCCGTCACCGCGCGTTGTACCCCGTTCCACGCCATCCGCATGTTATCGTCACCATGGTGACGCCGTCCGGGTGTTGTCGTCGCCGCGTGTTGTACTCTGTCCCACGCCGTCCGGGTGTTGTTGTCGCCATGGTGACGCAGTCAGGGTGTTGTCTTCACCGCGCGTTGTACCCCGTTCCACGCCGTCCGCGTGTTGTGGTCACCATGGTGACGCCGTCAGGGTGTTGTCGTCACGATGGTGACACCATCCGGGTGTTGTCGTCGCCATGGTGACGCCGTCAGGGTGTTGTCGTCACCGCGCGTTGTACCCCTTTCCATGCCGTCCGGGTGTTCTCGTCACCGCGGTGACGCCGTCCAGGTGTTGCCTTCGCCAAGGGGACGCCGTCAGGGTGTTTACGTCACCGCACGTTGTACCCCGTTCCACGCCGTCCAGGTGTTGTCGTCACCATGGTGACACCGTCCGGCTGTTGTCGTCACCGCGTGTTGTACTCTGTCCCACGCCGTCCGGGTGTTGTTGTCGCCATGGTGACGCCGTCAGGGTGTTGTCTTCACCGCGCGTTGTACCCCGTTCCACGCCGTCCGCGTGTTGTGGTCACCATGGTGACGCCGTCAGGGTGTTGTCGTCACCATGGTGACATCATCCGGGTGTTGTCGTCGCCATGGTGACACCGTCCGGGTGTTGTCGTCGCCATGGTGACGCCATCAGGGTGTTCCCGTCACCGCGCGTTGTACCCTGTTCCACGCCATCCGCATGTTATCGTCACCATGGTGACGCCGTCCGGGTGTTGTCGTCGCCGCGGTGACGCCGTCCGGCTGTTGTCGTCACCGCGCGTTGTACTCCGGCCCACGCCGTCCAGAAGTTGTCGTCGCCATGGTGATGCCTTTTCGGGTGTTGTCGTCACCATGGTGACACCGTCCGGGTGTTGTCGTCAACATGGTGACACCATCCGGGTGTTGTCGTTGCCATGGTGACGCTGTCCGTGTGTTGACGTCACCGCGCGTTCTACCCCGTCCCACGCCATCCGAGTGTTGTCGTCACCGCGGTGACGCCGTCCGGGTGTTGTCGTCACCATGGTGACACCGTCCAGGTGTTGTCGTCGCCATGGTGACGCCGTCTGACTGTTGTCGTCACCGCGCGTTGTACCCTGTCCCATGCCATCCGAGTGTTGTCGTCACCGCGGTGACGCCGTCCGGCTCTTTTCGTCACCATTGTGACACCGTTCGGGTGTTGTCGTCGCCATGGTGACGCCGTCCGGGTGTTGTCGTCACCGCGCGTTGTACCCCTTTCCACCCCGTCCGGATGTTGTCGTCACCATGGTGACACCGTCCGGGTTTTGTCGTCGCCATGGTGACGCCGTCAGGGTGTTGTCGTCACCGCGCGTTGTACCCCGTCCCACGCCGTCCGCGTGTTGTCGTCACCATGGTGACACCGTCCGGGTGTTGTCATCACTGCGGTGACACCGTGTGTCCGGGTGTTGTCGTCACCGGGCGTTGTACTCCGTCCCACGCCGTCCGGGAGTTGTCGTCGCCATGGTGACGCCTTTTCGGGTGTTGTCGTCACCATGGTGACACCGTCCGGGTGTTGTCGTCAGCATGGTGACGCCGTCCGGGTACTCTCGTCGCCATGGTGACGCCGTCAGGGTGTTGACGTGACCGCACGTTGTACCCCGTTCCATGCCGTCCGGGTGTTGTCGTGACCATGGTGACGCCGTCCGGGTGCTGTCGTCGCCATGGTGACGCCGTCCGGGTGTTGTCGTCACCGCGCGTTGTAACCCGTCCCACGCCGTCCTGGTGTTGTCGTCACCGCGGTGACGCCGTCCGGGTGTTGTCGTCACCATGGTGACACCGTCCGGGTGTTGTCGTCGCCATGGTGATGCCGTCAGGGTGTTGTCGTCACCGCGCGTTGTACTCCATCCCACGCCGTCCGGGTGTTGTCGTTGCTGCGGTGACGCCATCCGGGTGTTGTCGTCGCCATGGTGACGCCGTCCGGCTGTTGTCGTCACCGCGCGTTGTAACCCGTCCCACGCCGTCCTGGTGTTGTCGTCACCGCGGTGACGCCGTCCGGGTGTTGTCGTCACCATGGTGACACCGTCCGGGTGTTGTCGTCGCCATGGTGATGCCGTCAGGGTGTTGTCGTCACCGCGCGTTGTACTCCATCCCACGCCGTCCGGGTGTTGTCGTTGCTGCGGTGACGCCATCCGGGTGTTGTCGTCGCCATGGTAACGCCGTCCGGCTGTTGTCGTCACCGCGCGTTGTAACCCGTCCCACGCCGTCCTGGTGTTGTCGTCACCGCGGTGACGCCGTCCGGGTGTTGTCGTCACCATGGTGACACCGTCCGGGTGTTGTCGTCGCCATGGTGACGCCGTCAGGGTGTTGTCGTCACCGCGCGTTGTACTCCATCCCACGCCGTCCGGGTGTTGTCGTTGCCGTGGTGACGCCATCCGGGTGTTGTCGTCGCCATGGTAACGCCGTCCGGGTGTTGTCGTCACCGCGCGTTGTAACCCGTCCCACGCCGTCCTGGTGTTGTCGTCACCGCGGTGACGCCGTCCGGGTGTTGTCGTCACCATGGTGACACCGTCCGGGTGTTGTCGTCGCCATGGTGATGCCGTCAGGGTGTTGTCGTCACCGCGCGTTGTACTCCATCCCACGCCGTCCGGGTGTTGTCGTTGCCGCGGTGACGCCATCCGGGTGTTGTCGCCATGGTAACGCCGTCCGGGTGTTGTCGTCACCGCGCGTTGTAACCCGTCCCACGCCGTCCTGGTGTTGTCGTCACCGCGGTGACGCCGTCCGGGTGTTGTCGTCACCATGGTGACACCGTCCGGGTGTTGTCGTCGCCATGGTGACGCCGTCAGGGTGTTGTCGTCACCGCGCGTTGTACTCCATCCCACGCCGTCCGGGTGTTGTCATTGCCGCGGTGACGCCATCCGGGTGTTGTCGTCGCCATGGTAACGCCGTCCGGGTGTTGTCGTCACCGCGCGTTGTAACCCGTCCCACGCCGTCCTGGTGTTGTCGTCACCGCGGTGACGCCGTCCGGGTGTTGTCGTCACCATGGTGACACCGTCCGGGTGTTGTCGTCGCCATGGTGACGCCGTCAGGGTGTTGTCGTCACCGCGCGTTGTACTCCATACCACGCCGTCCGGGTGTTGTCGTTGCCGCGGTGACGCCATCCGGGTGTTGTCGTCGCCATGGTAACGCCGTCCGGGTGTTGTCGTCACCGCGCGTTGTAACCCGTCCCACGCCGTCCTGGTGTTGTCGTCACCGCGGTGACGCCCTCCGGCTGTTGTCGTCACCGCGCGTTGTACTCCGTCCCACACCGTCCGGGAGTTGTCGTCACCATGGTGACACCGTCCGGGTGTTGTCGTCGCCATGGTGACGCCGTCCGGGTGTTGTCGTCACCACGGGTTGTAGCCTGTCCCATGCCGTCCGGGTGTTGTCGAAACCGCCGTGACGCCATCCGGGTGTTGTCGTCACCATGGTGACACCGTCCGGGTGTTGTCGTCGCCATGGTGACACCCTCCGGGTGTTGTGCTCACTGCGCGTTGTACCCCGTCCCACGCCGTCCGGCTGTTGTTGTCACCGCGCGTTGTACTCCGTCCCATGCCTTCCGGGTGTTGTCGTCGCCATGGTGACGCCGTCAGGGTGTTGACGTCACCGCATGTTGTACTCCGTCCCACGCCGTCCAGGTGTTCTCTTCACCATGGTGACACCGTCCGGGTGTTGTCGTCACCATGGTGACACCGCCCGGCTGTTGTCGTCGCCATGGTGACGCCGTCAGGGTGTTGTCGTCACCACGCGTTGTAGCCTGTCCCATGCCGTCCGGGTGTTGTCGACACCGCGGTGACGCCGTCCGGGTGTTGTCGTCACCATGGTGACACCGTCCGGGTGTTGTCGTCACCATGGTGACGCCGTCCGGGTGTTGACGTCACCGCGCGTTGTACCCCGTTCCACCCCGTCCGGGTGTTGTCGTCGCCATGGTGACGCCGTCCGGGTGTTGTCGTCACCGCGCGTTCTACCCCGTCCCACGCCATCCGACTGTTGTCGTCACCGCGCGTTGTACTCCGTCCCACGCCGTCCGGGTGTTGTCATCACCATGGTGACACCGTCCAGGTATTGTCGTCGCCATGGTGACGCCGTCAGGGTGTTGACGTCACCGCACGTTGTACCCCGTTCCACGCCGTCCGCGTGTTGTCGTCACCATGGTGACGCCGTCCGGGTGTTGTCGTCGCCGCGGTGACGCCATCCGGCTGTTGTCGTCACCGCGCGTTGTACTCCGTCCCACACCGTCCAGAAGTTGTCGTCGCCATGGTGACGCCTTTTCGGGTGTTGTCGTCACCATGGTGACACCGTCCGGGTGTTGTCGTCGCCAAGGTAACGCCGTCCGGGTGCTGTCGTCACCGCGCGTTGTACCCCGTCCCACGCCGTCCGGGTGTTGTCGTCACCGCGGTGACGCCGTCCGGCTGTTGTCATCACTGCGGTGACACCGTGTTTCCGGGTGTTGTCGTCACCGTGGTGACGCCATCCAGCTGTTGTCGTCGCCATGGTGACGCCGTCAGGGTGTTGACGTCATCGCGCGTTGTACCCCGTTCCACCCCGTCCGGGTGTTGTCATCACCATGGTGACACCGTCCGGGTGTTGTCGTCGCCATGGTGACGCCGTCAGGGTGTTGACGTCACCGCACGTTGTACTCCGTTCCACGCCGTCCGCGTGTTGTCGTCACCATGGTGACACCGTCCGGGTGTTGTCGTCGCCGCGGTGACGCCGTCCGGGTGCTGTCGTCACCGCGCGTTGTACCCCGTCCCACGCCGTCCGGGTGTTGTCGTCACCGCGGTGACGCCGTCCGGGTGTTGTCGTCACCATGGTGACACCGTCCGGGTGTTGTCGTCGCCATGGTGACGCTGTCAGGGTGTTCACGTCACCGCGCGTTGTACCCCGTCCCACGCCATCCGGGTGTTGTCGTCACCGCGGTGACGCCGTCCGGCTGTTGTCGTCGCCGCGCGTTGTACTCCGTCCCACGCCGTCCGGGTGTTGTCGTCACCATGGTGACATCGTCCGGGTGTTGTCATCACTGCGGTGACACCGTGTTTCCGGGTGTTGGCGTCACCGTGGTGACGCCATCCAGCTGTTGTCATCGCCATGGTGACACCGTCAGGCTGTTGACGTCACCGCACGTTGTACCCCGTTCCACCCCGTCCGGGTGTTGTCGTCGACATGGTGACGCCGTCCGGGTGTTGTCGTCACCGCGCGTTCTACCCCGTCCCACGCCATCCGAGTGTTGTCGTCACCGTGCTGACGCCGTCCGGGTGTTGTCGTCGCCGCGTGTTGTACTCTGTCCCACGCCGTCCGGGTGTTGTTGTCGCCATGGTGACGCCGTCAGGGTGTTGTCTTCACCGCGCGTTGTACCCCGTTCCACGCCGTCCGCGTGTTGTGGTCACCATGGTGACGCCGTCAGGGTGTTGTGGTCACCATGGTGACACCATCCGGGTGTTGTCGTCGCCATGGTGACACCGTCCGGGTGTTGTCGTCGCCATGGTGACGCCATCAGGGTGTTCCCGTCACCGCGCGTTGTACCCCGTTCCACGCCATCCGCATGTTATCGTCACCATGGTGACGCCGTCCGGGTGTTGTCGTCGCCGCGTGTTGTACTCTGTCCCACGCCGTCCGGGTGTTGTTGTCGCCATGGTGACGCAGTCAGGGTGTTGTCTTCACCGCGCGTTGTACCCCGTTCCACGCCAACCGCGTGTTGTGGTCACCATGGTGACGCCGTCAGGGTGTTGTCGTCACGATGGTGACACCATCCGGGTGTTGTCGTCGCCATGGTGACGCCGTCAGGGTGTTGTCGTCACCGCGCGTTGTACCCCTTTCCATGCCGTCCGGGTGTTCTCGTCACCGCGGTGACGCCGTCCAGGTGTTGCCTTCGCCAAGGGGACGCCGTCAGGGTGTTTACGTCACCGCACGTTGTACCCCGTTCCACGCCGTCCAGGTGTTGTCGTCACCATGGTGACACCGTCCGGCTGTTGTCGTCACCGCGTGTTGTACTCTGTCCCACGCCGTCCGGGTGTTGTTGTCGCCATGGTGACGCCGTCAGGGTGTTGTCTTCACCGCGCGTTGTACCCCGTTCCACGCCGTCCGCGTGTTGTGGTCACCATGGTGACGCCGTCAGGGTGTTGTCGTCACCATGGTGACATCATCCGGGTGTTGTCGTCGCCATGGTGACACCGTCCGGGTGTTGTCGTCGCCATGGTGACGCCATCAGGGTGTTCCCGTCACCGCGCGTTGTACCCTGTTCCACGCCATCCGCATGTTATCGTCACCATGGTGACGCCGTCCAGAAGTTGTCGTCGCCATGGTGATGCCTTTTCGGGTGTTGTCGTCACCATGGTGACACCGTCCGGGTGTTGTCGTCAACATGGTGACACCGTCCGGGTGTTGTCGTTGCCATGGTGACGCTGTCCGTGTGTTGACGTCACCGCGCGTTCTACCCCGTCCCACGCCATCCGAGTGTTGTCGTCACCGCGGTGACGCCGTCCGGGTGTTGTCGTCACCATGGTGACACCGTCCAGGTGTTGTCGTCGCCATGGTGACGCCGTCTGACTGTTGTCGTCACCGCGCGTTGTACCCTGTCCCATGCCATCCGAGTGTTGTCGTCACCGCGGTGACGCCGTCCGGCTCTTTTCGTCACCATTGTGACACCGTTCGGGTGTTGTCGTCGCCATGGTGACGCCGTCCGGGTGTTGTCGTCACCGCGCGTTGTACCCCGTTCCACCCCGTCCGGATGTTGTCGTCACCATGGTGACACCGTCCGGGTTTTGTCGTCGCCATGGTGACGCCGTCAGGGTGTTGTCGTCACCGCGCGTTGTACCCCGTCCCACGCCGTCCGCGTGTTGTCGTCACCATGGTGACACCGTCCGGGTGTTGTCATCACTGCGGTGACACCGTGTGTCCGGGTGTTGTCGTCACCTGGCGTTGTACTCCGTCCCACGCCGTCCGGGAGTTGTCGTCGCCATGGTGACGCCTTTTCGGGTGTTGTCGTCACCATGGTGACACCGTCCGGGTGTTGTCGTCAGCATGGTGACGCCGTCCGGGTACTCTCGTCGCCATGGTGACGCCGTCAGGGTGTTGACGTGACCGCACGTTGTACCCCGTTCCATGCCGTCCGGGTGTTGTCGTGACCATGGTGACGCCGTCCGGGTGCTGTCGTCGCCATGGTGACGCCGTCCGGGTGTTGTCGTCACCGCGCGTTGTAACCCGTCCCACGCCGTCCTGGTGTTGTCGTCACCGCAGTGACTCCGTCCGGGTGTTGTCGTCACCATGGTGACACCGTCCGGGTGTTGTCGTCGCCATGGTGACGCCGTCAGGGTGTTGTCGTCACCGCACGTTGTACCCCGTTCCAACCCGTCCGGGTGTTGTCATCATCGCGGTGACGCCGTCCGGGTGTGGTTCGTCACCATGGTGACACCGTCTGGGTGTTGTCGTCGCCATGGTGACGCCGTCAGGGTGTTCCCGTCACCGCACGTTTTACCCCGTTCCACGCCGTCCGCGTGTTGTCGTCACCATGGTGACGCCGTCCGGGTGTTGTCGTCGCCATGGTGACGCCGTCCGACTGTTGTCGTTACCGCGCGTTGTACCCCGTCCCACGCCGTCCGGGTGTTGTCATCACCATGGTGACACCGTCCGGGTGTTGTCGTCGCCATGGTGACGCCGTCAGGGTGTTGACGTCACCGCACGTTGTACCCCGTTCCACGCCGTCCGCGTGTTGTCGTCACCATGGTGACGCCGTCCGGCTGGTGTCGTCACCGCGCGATGTACTCCGTCCCACGCCGTCCAGAAGTTGTCGTCGCCATGGTGACGCCTTTTCGGGTATTGTCGTCACCATGGTGACACCGTCCGGGTGTTGTCGTCGCCAAGGTAACGCCGTCCGGTTGCTGTCGTCACCGCGCGTTGTACCCCGTCCCACGTCGTCCGGGTGTTGTCGTCACCGCGGTGACGCCGTCCGGGTGTTGTCATCACTGCGGTGACACCGTGTTTCCAGGTGTTGTCGTCACCGCGGTGACGCCGTCCGGCTGTTGTCGTCACCGCGCGTTGTACTCCGTCCCACGCCATCCGGGAGTTGTCGTCGCCAAGGTGACGCCGTCAGGGTGTTGTCGTCACCATGGTGACACCGCCGGGTGTTGTCGTCGCCATGGTCACGCCGTCAGGGTGTTGACGTCACCGCGCGTTGTACCCCGTTCCACCCCGTCCGGGTGTTGTCGTCA
This sequence comes from Tinamus guttatus, assembly GCF_059628265.1. Taxonomy (NCBI): domain Eukaryota; kingdom Metazoa; phylum Chordata; class Aves; order Tinamiformes; family Tinamidae; genus Tinamus; species Tinamus guttatus. The sequence goes on along the minus strand of NW_028288571.1, from coordinate 391,741 downwards.
CCATGGTGACACCGTCCGGGGGTTGTCGTCACCGCGCGTTGTACGCCGTCCCACGCCGTCCAGAAGTTGTCGTCGCCATGGTGACGCCGTCCGGGTGTTGTCGTCACCGCGCGTTCTACCCCGTCCCACGCCATCCGAGTGTTGTCGTCACCATGGTGACACCGTCCGGGTGTTGTCGTCACCGCGCGTTGTACCCCGTTCCACGCCGTCCGCGTGTTGTGGTCACCATGGTGACGCAGTCCGGGTGTTGTCGTCACCATGGTGACACCGTCCGGGTGTTGTCGTCGCCATGGTGACGTCGTCAGGGTGTTGTCGTCACCGCACGTTGTACCCCGTCCCACGCCATCCGAGTGTTGTCGTAACCGCGGTGACACCGTCCGTGTGTTGTCGTCACCATGGTGACGCCGTCCGGGTGTTGACGTCACCGCGCGTTGTACCCCGTCCCACGCCGTCCAGAAGTTGTCGTCGCCATGGTGACGCCTTTTCGGGTGTTGTCGTCACCATGGTGAAACCGTCCGGGTGTTGCCGTCGCCATGGTGATGCCGTCCGGGTGTTGTCGTTGCCATGGTGACGCTGTCCGTGTGTTGACGTCACCGCGCGTTCTACCCCGTCCCACGCCATCCGAGTGTTGTCGTCACCCCGGTGACGCCGTCCGGGTGTTGTCGTCACCATGGTGACACCGTCCGGGTGTTGTCGTCGCCATGGTGACGCCGTCTGACTGTTGTCGTCACCGCGCGTTGTACCCTGTCCCATGCCATCCGAGTGTTGTCGTCACCGCGGTGACGCCGTCCGGCTCTTTTCGTCACCATGGTGACACCGTCCGGGTGTTGTCGTCACCATGGTGACGCCGTCCGGGTGTTGACGTCACCGCGCGTTGTACCCCGTTCCACGCCGTCCAGGTGTTGTCGTCACCATGGTGACACCGTCCGGGTGTTGTCGTCGCCATGGTGACGCCGTCTGACTGTTGTCGTCACCGCGCGTTGTACCCTGTCCCATGCCATCCGAGTGTTGTCGTCACCGCGGTGACGCCGTCCGGCTCTTTTCGTCACCATGGTCACACCGTCCGGGTGTTGTCGTCACCATGGTGACGCCGTCCGGGTGTTGACGTCACCGCGCGTTGTACCCCGTTCCACGGCGCCCGCGTGTTGTCGTCACCATGGTGACGCCGTCCGGGTGTTGTCGTCGCCGCGGTGACGGCGTCCGGCTGTTGTCGTCACCACGCGTTGTATTCCGTCCCACGCCTTCCGGAAGTTGTCGTCGCTATGGTGACACCGTCAGGGTGTTGACGTCACCACACGTTGTACCCCGTTCCACCCCGTCCGGGTGTTGTCGTCGCCATGGTGACGCCGTCCGGGTGTTGTCGTCACCGCGCGTTCTACCCCGTCCCACGCCATCCGACTGTTGTCGTCACCGCGCGTTGTACTCCGTCCCACGCCGTCCGGGTGTTGTCATCACCATGGTGACACCGTCCAGGTATTGTCGTCGCCATGGTGACGCCGTCAGGGTGTTGACGTCACCGCACGTTGTACCCCGTTCCACGCCGTCCGCGTGTTGTCGTCACCATGGTGACGCCGTCCGGGTGTTGTCGTCGCCGCGGTGACGCCATCCGGCTGTTGTCGTCACCGCGCGTTGTACTCCGTCCCACACCGTCCAGAAGTTGTCGACGCCATGGTGACGCCTTTTCGGGTGTTGTCGTCACCATGGTGACACCGTCCGGGTGTTGTCGTCGCCAAGGTAACGCCGTCCGGGTGCTGTCGTCACCGCGCGTTGTACCCCGTCCCACGCCGTCCGGGTGTTGTCGTCACCGCGGTGACGCCGTCCGGCTGTTGTCATCACTGCGGTGACACCGTGTTTCCGGGTGTTGTCGTCACCGTGGTGACGCCATCCAGCTGTTGTCGTCGCCATGGTGACGCCGTCAGGGTGTTGACGTCATCGCGCGTTGTACCCCGTTCCACCCCGTCCGGGTGTTGTCATCACCATGGTGACACCGTCCGGGTGTTGTCGTCGCCATGGTGACGCCGTCAGGGTGTTGACGTCACCGCACGTTGTACTCCGTTCCACGCCGTCCGCGTGTTGTCGTCACCATGGTGACACCGTCCGGGTGTTGTCGTCGCCGCGGTGACGCCGTCCGGGTGCTGTCGTCACCGCGCGTTGTACCCCGTCCCACGCCGTCCGGGTGTTGTCGTCACCGCGGTGACGCCGTCCGGGTGTTGTCGTCACCATGGTGACACCGTCCGGGTGTTGTCGTCGCCATGGTGACGCTGTCAGGGTGTTCACGTCACCGCGCGTTGTACCCCGTCCCACGCCATCCGGGTGTTGTCGTCACCGCGGTGACGCCGTCCGGCTGTTGTCGTCACCGCGCGTTGTACTCCGTCCCACGCCGTCCGGGTGTTGTCGTCACCATGGTGACATCGTCCGGGTGTTGTCATCACTGCGGTGACACCGTGTTTCCGGGTGTTGGCGTCACCGTGGTGACGCCATCCAGCTGTTGTCATCGCCATGGTGACACCGTCAGGCTGTTGACGTCACCGCACGTTGTACCCCGTTCCACCCCGTCCGGGTGTTGTCGTCGACATGGTGACGCCGTCCGGGTGTTGTCGTCACCGCGCGTTCTACCCCGTCCCACGCCATCCGAGTGTTGTCGTCACCGTGCTGACGCCGTCCGGGTGTTGTCGTCGCCGCGTGTTGTACTCTGTCCCACGCCGTCCGGGTGTTGTTGTCGCCATGGTGACGCCGTCAGGGTGTTGTCTTCACCGCGCGTTGTACCCCGTTCCACGCCGTCCGCGTGTTGTGGTCACCATGGTGACGCCGTCAGGGTGTTGTGGTCACCATGGTGACACCATCCGGGTGTTGTCGTCGCCATGGTGACACCGTCCGGGTGTTGTCGTCGCCATGGTGACGCCATCAGGGTGTTCCCGTCACCGCGCGTTGTACCCCGTTCCACGCCATCCGCATGTTATCGTCACCATGGTGACGCCGTCCGGGTGTTGTCGTCGCCGCGTGTTGTACTCTGTCCCACGCCGTCCGGGTGTTGTTGTCGCCATGGTGACGCAGTCAGGGTGTTGTCTTCACCGCGCGTTGTACCCCGTTCCACGCCGTCCGCGTGTTGTGGTCACCATGGTGACGCCGTCAGGGTGTTGTCGTCACGATGGTGACACCATCCGGGTGTTGTCGTCGCCATGGTGACGCCGTCAGGGTGTTGTCGTCACCGCGCGTTGTACCCCTTTCCATGCCGTCCGGGTGTTCTCGTCACCGCGGTGACGCCGTCCAGGTGTTGCCTTCGCCAAGGGGACGCCGTCAGGGTGTTTACGTCACCGCACGTTGTACCCCGTTCCACGCCGTCCAGGTGTTGTCGTCACCATGGTGACACCGTCCGGCTGTTGTCGTCACCGCGTGTTGTACTCTGTCCCACGCCGTCCGGGTGTTGTTGTCGCCATGGTGACGCCGTCAGGGTGTTGTCTTCACCGCGCGTTGTACCCCGTTCCACGCCGTCCGCGTGTTGTGGTCACCATGGTGACGCCGTCAGGGTGTTGTCGTCACCATGGTGACATCATCCGGGTGTTGTCGTCGCCATGGTGACACCGTCCGGGTGTTGTCGTCGCCATGGTGACGCCATCAGGGTGTTCCCGTCACCGCGCGTTGTACCCTGTTCCACGCCATCCGCATGTTATCGTCACCATGGTGACGCCGTCCGGGTGTTGTCGTCGCCGCGGTGACGCCGTCCGGCTGTTGTCGTCACCGCGCGTTGTACTCCGGCCCACGCCGTCCAGAAGTTGTCGTCGCCATGGTGATGCCTTTTCGGGTGTTGTCGTCACCATGGTGACACCGTCCGGGTGTTGTCGTCAACATGGTGACACCGTCCGGGTGTTGTCGTTGCCATGGTGACGCTGTCCGTGTGTTGACGTCACCGCGCGTTCTACCCCGTCCCACGCCATCCGAGTGTTGTCGTCACCGCGGTGACGCCGTCCGGGTGTTGTCGTCACCATGGTGACACCGTCCGGGTGTTGTCGTCGCCATGGTGACGCCGTCTGACTGTTGTCGTCACCGCGCGTTGTACCCTGTCCCATGCCATCTGAGTGTTGTCGTCACCGCGGTGACGCCGTCCGGCTCTTTTCGTCACCATGGTGACACCGTCCGGGTGTTGTCGTCACCATGGTGACGCCGTCCGGGTGTTGACGTCACCGCGCGTTGTACCCCGTTCCACGCCGTCCAGGTGTTGTCGTCACCATGGTGACACCGTCCGGGTGTTGTCGTCGCCATGGTGACGCCGTCTGACTGTTGTCGTCACCGCGCGTTGTACCCTGTCCCATGCCATCCGAGTGTTGTCGTCACCGCGGTGACGCCGTCCGGCTCTTTTCGTCACCATGGTCACACCGTCCGGGTGTTGTCGTCACCATGGTGACGCCGTCCGGGTGTTGACGTCACCGCGCGTTGTACCCCGTTCCACGCCGCCCGCGTGTTGTCGTCACCATGGTGACGCCGTCCGGGTGTTGTCGTCGCCGCGGTGACGGCGTCCGGCTGTTGTCGTCACCACGCGTTGTATTCCGTCCCACGCCTTCCGGAAGTTGTCGTCGCTATGGTGACACCGTCAGGGTGTTGACGTCACCACACGTTGTACCCCGTTCCACCCCGTCCGGGTGTTGTCGTCGCCATGGTGACGCCGTCCGGGTGTTGTCGTCACCGCGCGTTCTACCCCGTCCCACGCCATCCGACTGTTGTCGTCACCGCGCGTTGTACTCCGTCCCACGCCGTCCGGGTGTTGTCATCACCATGGTGACACCGTCCAGGTATTGTCGTCGCCATGGTGACGCCGTCAGGGTGTTGACGTCACCGCACGTTGTACCCCGTTCCACGCCGTCCGCGTGTTGTCGTCACCATGGTGACGCCGTCCGGGTGTTGTCGTCGCCGCGGTGACGCCATCCGGCTGTTGTCGTCACCGCGCGTTGTACTCCGTCCCACACCGTCCAGAAGTTGTCGTCGCCATGGTGACGCCTTTTCGGGTGTTGTCGTCACCATGGTGACACCGTCCGGGTGTTGTCGTCGCCAAGGTAACGCCGTCCGGGTGCTGTCGTCACCGCGCGTTGTACCCCGTCCCACGCCGTCCGGGTGTTGTCGTCACCGCGGTGACGCCGTCCGGCTGTTGTCATCACTGCGGTGACACCGTGTTTCCGGGTGTTGTCGTCACCGTGGTGACGCCATCCAGCTGTTGTCGTCGCCATGGTGACGCCGTCAGGGTGTTGACGTCATCGCGCGTTGTACCCCGTTCCACCCCGTCCGGGTGTTGTCATCACCATGGTGACACCGTCCGGGTGTTGTCGTCGCCATGGTGACGCCGTCAGGGTGTTGACGTCACCGCACGTTGTACTCCGTTCCACGCCGTCCGCGTGTTGTCGTCACCATGGTGACACCGTCCGGGTGTTGTCGTCGCCGCGGTGACGCCGTCCGGGTGCTGTCGTCACCGCGCGTTGTACCCCGTCCCACGCCGTCCGGGTGTTGTCGTCACCGCGGTGACGCCGTCCGGGTGTTGTCGTCACCATGGTGACACCGTCCGGGTGTTGTCGTCGCCATGGTGACGCTGTCAGGGTGTTCACGTCACCGCGCGTTGTACCCCGTCCCACGCCATCCGGGTGTTGTCGTCACCGCGGTGACGCCGTCCGGCTGTTGTCGTCACCGCGCATTGTACTCCGTCCCACGCCGTCCGGGTGTTGTCGTCACCATGGTGACATCGTCCGGGTGTTGTCATCACTGCGGTGACACCGTGTTTCCGGGTGTTGGCGTCACCGTGGTGACGCCATCCAGCTGTTGTCATCGCCATGGTGACACCGTCAGGCTGTTGACGTCACCGCACGTTGTACCCCGTTCCACCCCGTCCGGGTGTTGTCGTCGACATGGTGACGCCGTCCGGGTGTTGTCGTCACCGCGCGTTCTACCCCGTCCCACGCCATCCGAGTGTTGTCGTCACCGTGCTGACGCCGTCCGGGTGTTGTCGTCGCCGCGTGTTGTACTCTGTCCCACGCCGTCCGGGTGTTGTTGTCGCCATGGTGACGCCGTCAGGGTGTTGTCTTCACCGCGCGTTGTACCCCGTTCCACGCCGTCCGCGTGTTGTGGTCACCATGGTGACGCCGTCAGGGTGTTGTGGTCACCATGGTGACACCATCCGGGTGTTGTCGTCGCCATGGTGACACCGTCCGGGTGTTGTCGTCGCCATGGTGACGCCATCAGGGTGTTCCCGTCACCGCGCGTTGTACCCCGTTCCACGCCATCCGCATGTTATCGTCACCATGGTGACGCCGTCCGGGTGTTGTCGTCGCCGCGTGTTGTACTCTGTCCCACGCCGTCCGGGTGTTGTTGTCGCCATGGTGACGCAGTCAGGGTGTTGTCTTCACCGCGCGTTGTACCCCGTTCCACGCCGTCCGCGTGTTGTGGTCACCATGGTGACGCCGTCAGGGTGTTGTCGTCACGATGGTGACACCATCCGGGTGTTGTCGTCGCCATGGTGACGCCGTCAGGGTGTTGTCGTCACCGCGCGTTGTACCCCTTTCCATGCCGTCCGGGTGTTCTCGTCACCGCGGTGACGCCGTCCAGGTGTTGCCTTCGCCAAGGGGACGCCGTCAGGGTGTTTACGTCACCGCACGTTGTACCCCGTTCCACGCCGTCCAGGTGTTGTCGTCACCATGGTGACACCGTCCGGCTGTTGTCGTCACCGCGTGTTGTACTCTGTCCCACGCCGTCCGGGTGTTGTTGTCGCCATGGTGACGCCGTCAGGGTGTTGTCTTCACCGCGCGTTGTACCCCGTTCCACGCCGTCCGCGTGTTGTGGTCACCATGGTGACGCCGTCAGGGTGTTGTCGTCACCATGGTGACATCATCCGGGTGTTGTCGTCGCCATGGTGACACCGTCCGGGTGTTGTCGTCGCCATGGTGACGCCATCAGGGTGTTCCCGTCACCGCGCGTTGTACCCTGTTCCACGCCATCCGCATGTTATCGTCACCATGGTGACGCCGTCCGGGTGTTGTCGTCGCCGCGGTGACGCCGTCCGGCTGTTGTCGTCACCGCGCGTTGTACTCCGGCCCACGCCGTCCAGAAGTTGTCGTCGCCATGGTGATGCCTTTTCGGGTGTTGTCGTCACCATGGTGACACCGTCCGGGTGTTGTCGTCAACATGGTGACACCATCCGGGTGTTGTCGTTGCCATGGTGACGCTGTCCGTGTGTTGACGTCACCGCGCGTTCTACCCCGTCCCACGCCATCCGAGTGTTGTCGTCACCGCGGTGACGCCGTCCGGGTGTTGTCGTCACCATGGTGACACCGTCCAGGTGTTGTCGTCGCCATGGTGACGCCGTCTGACTGTTGTCGTCACCGCGCGTTGTACCCTGTCCCATGCCATCCGAGTGTTGTCGTCACCGCGGTGACGCCGTCCGGCTCTTTTCGTCACCATTGTGACACCGTTCGGGTGTTGTCGTCGCCATGGTGACGCCGTCCGGGTGTTGTCGTCACCGCGCGTTGTACCCCTTTCCACCCCGTCCGGATGTTGTCGTCACCATGGTGACACCGTCCGGGTTTTGTCGTCGCCATGGTGACGCCGTCAGGGTGTTGTCGTCACCGCGCGTTGTACCCCGTCCCACGCCGTCCGCGTGTTGTCGTCACCATGGTGACACCGTCCGGGTGTTGTCATCACTGCGGTGACACCGTGTGTCCGGGTGTTGTCGTCACCGGGCGTTGTACTCCGTCCCACGCCGTCCGGGAGTTGTCGTCGCCATGGTGACGCCTTTTCGGGTGTTGTCGTCACCATGGTGACACCGTCCGGGTGTTGTCGTCAGCATGGTGACGCCGTCCGGGTACTCTCGTCGCCATGGTGACGCCGTCAGGGTGTTGACGTGACCGCACGTTGTACCCCGTTCCATGCCGTCCGGGTGTTGTCGTGACCATGGTGACGCCGTCCGGGTGCTGTCGTCGCCATGGTGACGCCGTCCGGGTGTTGTCGTCACCGCGCGTTGTAACCCGTCCCACGCCGTCCTGGTGTTGTCGTCACCGCGGTGACGCCGTCCGGGTGTTGTCGTCACCATGGTGACACCGTCCGGGTGTTGTCGTCGCCATGGTGATGCCGTCAGGGTGTTGTCGTCACCGCGCGTTGTACTCCATCCCACGCCGTCCGGGTGTTGTCGTTGCTGCGGTGACGCCATCCGGGTGTTGTCGTCGCCATGGTGACGCCGTCCGGCTGTTGTCGTCACCGCGCGTTGTAACCCGTCCCACGCCGTCCTGGTGTTGTCGTCACCGCGGTGACGCCGTCCGGGTGTTGTCGTCACCATGGTGACACCGTCCGGGTGTTGTCGTCGCCATGGTGATGCCGTCAGGGTGTTGTCGTCACCGCGCGTTGTACTCCATCCCACGCCGTCCGGGTGTTGTCGTTGCTGCGGTGACGCCATCCGGGTGTTGTCGTCGCCATGGTAACGCCGTCCGGCTGTTGTCGTCACCGCGCGTTGTAACCCGTCCCACGCCGTCCTGGTGTTGTCGTCACCGCGGTGACGCCGTCCGGGTGTTGTCGTCACCATGGTGACACCGTCCGGGTGTTGTCGTCGCCATGGTGACGCCGTCAGGGTGTTGTCGTCACCGCGCGTTGTACTCCATCCCACGCCGTCCGGGTGTTGTCGTTGCCGTGGTGACGCCATCCGGGTGTTGTCGTCGCCATGGTAACGCCGTCCGGGTGTTGTCGTCACCGCGCGTTGTAACCCGTCCCACGCCGTCCTGGTGTTGTCGTCACCGCGGTGACGCCGTCCGGGTGTTGTCGTCACCATGGTGACACCGTCCGGGTGTTGTCGTCGCCATGGTGATGCCGTCAGGGTGTTGTCGTCACCGCGCGTTGTACTCCATCCCACGCCGTCCGGGTGTTGTCGTTGCCGCGGTGACGCCATCCGGGTGTTGTCGCCATGGTAACGCCGTCCGGGTGTTGTCGTCACCGCGCGTTGTAACCCGTCCCACGCCGTCCTGGTGTTGTCGTCACCGCGGTGACGCCGTCCGGGTGTTGTCGTCACCATGGTGACACCGTCCGGGTGTTGTCGTCGCCATGGTGACGCCGTCAGGGTGTTGTCGTCACCGCGCGTTGTACTCCATCCCACGCCGTCCGGGTGTTGTCATTGCCGCGGTGACGCCATCCGGGTGTTGTCGTCGCCATGGTAACGCCGTCCGGGTGTTGTCGTCACCGCGCGTTGTAACCCGTCCCACGCCGTCCTGGTGTTGTCGTCACCGCGGTGACGCCGTCCGGGTGTTGTCGTCACCATGGTGACACCGTCCGGGTGTTGTCGTCGCCATGGTGACGCCGTCAGGGTGTTGTCGTCACCGCGCGTTGTACTCCATACCACGCCGTCCGGGTGTTGTCGTTGCCGCGGTGACGCCATCCGGGTGTTGTCGTCGCCATGGTAACGCCGTCCGGGTGTTGTCGTCACCGCGCGTTGTAACCCGTCCCACGCCGTCCTGGTGTTGTCGTCACCGCGGTGACGCCCTCCGGCTGTTGTCGTCACCGCGCGTTGTACTCCGTCCCACACCGTCCGGGAGTTGTCGTCACCATGGTGACACCGTCCGGGTGTTGTCGTCGCCATGGTGACGCCGTCCGGGTGTTGTCGTCACCACGGGTTGTAGCCTGTCCCATGCCGTCCGGGTGTTGTCGAAACCGCCGTGACGCCATCCGGGTGTTGTCGTCACCATGGTGACACCGTCCGGGTGTTGTCGTCGCCATGGTGACACCCTCCGGGTGTTGTGCTCACTGCGCGTTGTACCCCGTCCCACGCCGTCCGGCTGTTGTTGTCACCGCGCGTTGTACTCCGTCCCATGCCTTCCGGGTGTTGTCGTCGCCATGGTGACGCCGTCAGGGTGTTGACGTCACCGCATGTTGTACTCCGTCCCACGCCGTCCAGGTGTTCTCTTCACCATGGTGACACCGTCCGGGTGTTGTCGTCACCATGGTGACACCGCCCGGCTGTTGTCGTCGCCATGGTGACGCCGTCAGGGTGTTGTCGTCACCACGCGTTGTAGCCTGTCCCATGCCGTCCGGGTGTTGTCGACACCGCGGTGACGCCGTCCGGGTGTTGTCGTCACCATGGTGACACCGTCCGGGTGTTGTCGTCACCATGGTGACGCCGTCCGGGTGTTGACGTCACCGCGCGTTGTACCCCGTTCCACGCCGCCCGCGTGTTGTCGTCACCATGGTGACGCCGTCCGGGTGTTGTCGTCGCCGCGGTGACGGCGTCCGGCTGTTGTCGTCACCACGCGTTGTATTCCGTCCCACGCCTTCCGGAAGTTGTCGTCGCTATGGTGACACCGTCAGGGTGTTGACGTCACCACACGTTGTACCCCGTTCCACCCCGTCCGGGTGTTGTCGTCGCCATGGTGACGCCGTCCGGGTGTTGTCGTCACCGCGCGTTCTACCCCGTCCCACGCCATCCGACTGTTGTCGTCACCGCGCGTTGTACCCCGTCCCACGCCGTCCGGGTGTTGTCATCACCATGGTGACACCGTCCAGGTATTGTCGTCGCCATGGTGACGCCGTCAGGGTGTTGACGTCACCGCACGTTGTACCCCGTTCCACGCCGTCCGCGTGTTGTCGTCACCATGGTGACGCCGTCCGGGTGTTGTCGTCGCCGCGGTGACGCCATCCGGCTGTTGTCGTCACCGCGCGTTGTACTCCGTCCCACACCGTCCAGAAGTTGTCGTCGCCATGGTGACGCCTTTTCGGGTGTTGTCGTCACCATGGTGACACCGTCCGGGTGTTGTCGTCGCCAAGGTAACGCCGTCCGGGTGCTGTCGTCACCGCGCGTTGTACCCCGTCCCACGCCGTCCGGGTGTTGTCGTCACCGCGGTGACGCCGTCCGGCTGTTGTCATCACTGCGGTGACACCGTGTTTCCGGGTGTTGTCGTCACCGTGGTGACGCCATCCAGCTGTTGTCGTCGCCATGGTGACGCCGTCAGGGTGTTGACGTCACCGCGCGTTGTACCCCGTTCCACCCCGTCCGGGTGTTGTCATCACCATGGTGACACCGTCCGGGTGTTGTCGTCGCCATGGTGACGCCGTCAGGGTGTTGACGTCACCGCACGTTGTACTCCGTTCCACGCCGTCCGCGTGTTGTCATCACCATGGTGACACCGTCCGGGTGTTGTCATCGCCGCGGTGACGCCGTCCGGGTGCTGTCGTCACCGCGCGTTGTACCCCGTCCCACGCCGTCCGGGTGTTGTCGTCACCGCGGTGACGCCGTCCGGGTGTTGTCGTCACCATGGTGACACCGTCCGGGTGTTGTCGTCGCCATGGTGACGCTGTCAGGGTGTTCACGTCACCGCGCGTTGTACCCCGTCCCACGCCATCCGGGTGTTGTCGTCACCGCGGTGACGCCGTCCGGCTGTTGTCGTCACCGCGCGTTGTACTCCGTCCCACGCCGTCCGGGTGTTGTCGTCACCATGGTGACATCGTCCGGGTGTTGTCATCACTGCGGTGACACCGTGTTTCCGGGTGTTGGCGTCACCGTGGTGACGCCATCCAGCTGTTGTCGTCGCCATGGTGACACCGTCAGGGTGTTGACGTCACCGCACGTTGTACCCCGTTCCACCCCGTCCGGGTGTTGTCGTCGACATGGTGACGCCGTCCGGGTGTTGTCGTCACCGCGCGTTCTACCCCGTCCCACGCCATCCGAGTGTTGTCGTCACCGTGCTGACGCCGTCCGGGTGTTGTCGTCACCATGGTGACACCGTCTGGGTGTTGTCGTCGCCATGGTGACGTCGTCAGGATGTTCACGTCACCGCACGTTGTACCCCGTTCCACGCCGTCCGGGTGTTGTCATCACCATGGTGACACCGTCCGGGTGTTGTCGTCGCCATGGTGACGCCGTCCGGGTGTTGTCGTCACCGCGCGTTGTACCCCGTTCCACGCCGTCCGCGTGTTGTGGTCACCATGGTGACGCAGTCCGGGTGTTGTCGTCACCATGGTGACACCCTCCGGGTGTTGTCGTCGCCATGGTGACGCCGTCCGGGTGTTGTCGTCACCGCACGTTGTACCCCGTCCCACGCCATCCGAGTGTTGTCGTCACCGCGGTGACTCCGTCCGGGTGTTGTCGTCACCATGGTGACACCGTCCGGGTGTTGTCGTCGCCAAGGTGACGCCGTCAGGGTGTTGTCGTCACCGCGCGTTGTACCCCTTTCCATGCCGTCCGGGTGTTCTCGTCACCGCGGTGACGCCGTCCGGGTGTTACCTTCGCCAAGGGGACGTTGTCAGGGTGTTGTCGTCACCGCACGTTGTACCCCGTTCCACGCCGTCCAGGTGTTGTCGTCACCATGGTGACACCGTCCGGCTGTTGTCTTCACCGCGCGTTGTACCCCGTTCCACGCCGTCCGCGTGTTGTGGTCACCATGGTGACGCCGTCAGGGTGTTGTGGTCACCATGGTGACACCATCCGGGTGTTGTCGTCGCCATGGTGACACCGTCCGGGTGTTGTCGTCGCCATGGTGACGCCATCAGGGTGTTCCCGTCACCGCGCGTTGTACCCCGTTCCACGCCATCCGCATGTTATCGTCACCATGGTGACGCCGTCCGGGTGTTGTCGTCGCCGCGTGTTGTACTCTGTCCCACGCCGTCCGGGTGTTGTTGTCGCCATGGTGACGCAGTCAGGGTGTTGTCTTCACCGCGCGTTGTACCCCGTTCCACGCCGTCCGCGTGTTGTGGTCACCATGGTGACGCCGTCAGGGTGTTGTCGTCACCATGGTGACACCATCCGGGTGTTGTCGTCGCCATGGTGACGCCGTCAGGGTGTTGTCGTCACCGCGCGTTGTACCCCTTTCCATGCCGTCCGGGTGTTCTCGTCACCGCGGTGACGCCGTCCGGGTGTTGCCTTCGCCAAGGGGACGCCGTCAGGGTGTTTACGTCACCGCACGTTGTACCCCGTTCCACGCAGTCCAGGTGTTGTCGTCACCATGGTGACACCGTCCGGCTGTTGTCGTCACCGCGTGTTGTACTCTGTCCCACGCCGTCCGGGTGTTGTTGTCGCCATGGTGACGCCGTCAGGGTGTTGTCTTCACCGCGCGTTGTACCCCGTTCCACGCCGTCCGAGTGTTGTCGTCACCGCGGTGACGCCCTCCGGCTCTTTTCGTCACCATTGTGACACCATCTGGGTTTTGTCGTCGCCATGGTGACGCCGTCCGGGTGTTGTCGTCACCGCGCGTTGTACCCCGTCCCACGCCGTCCGCGTGTTGTCGTCACCATGGTGACACCGTCCGGGTGTTGTCATCACTGCGGTGACACCGTGTGTCCGGGTGTTGTCGTCACCGGGCGTTGTACTCCGTCCCACGCCGTCCGGGAGTTGTCGTCGCCATGGTGACGCCTTTTCGGGTGTTGTCGTCACCATGGTGACACCGTCCGGGTGTTGTCGTCACCATGGTGACGCCGTCCGGGTACTCTCGTCGCCATGGTGACGCCGTCAGGGTGTTGACGTGACCGCACGTTGTACCCCGTTCCATGCCGTCCGGGTGTTGTCGTGACCATGGTGACGCCGTCCGGGTGCTGTCGTCGCCATGGTGACGCCGTCCGGGTGTTGTCGTCACCGCGCGTTGTAACCCGTCCCACGCCGTCCTGGTGTTGTCGTCACCGCGGTGACGCCGTCCGGGTGTTGTCGTCACCATGGTGACACCGTCCGGGTGTTGTCGTCGCCATGGTGACGCCGTCAGGGTGTTGTCGTCACCGCGCGTTGTACTCCATCCCACGCCGTCCGGGTGTTGTCGTTGCCGCGGTGACGCCATCCGGGTGTTGTCGTCGCCATGGTAACGCCGTCCGGGTGTTGTCGTCACCGCGCATTGTAACCCGTCCCACGCCATCCTGTTGTTGTCGTCACCGCGGTGACGCCGTCCGGGTGTTGTCGTCACCATGGTGACACCGTCCGGGTGTTGTCGTCGCCATGGTGACGCCGTCAGGGTGTTGTCGTCACCGCGCGTTGTACTCCATCCCACGCCGTCCGGGTGTTGTCGTTGCCGTGGTGACGCCATCCGGGTGTTGTCGTCGCCATGGTAACGCCGTCCGGGTGTTGTCGTCACCGCGCGTTGTAACCCGTCCCACGCCGTCCTGGTGTTGTCGTCACCGCGGTGACGCCGTCCGGGTGTTGTCGTCACCATGGTGACACCGTCCGGGTGTTGTCGTCGCCATGGTGACGCCGTCAGGGTGTTGTCGTCACCGCGCGTTGTACTCCATCCCACGCCGTCCGGGTGTTGTCGTTGCCGCGGTGACGCCATCCGGGTGTTGTCGTCGCCATGGTAACGCCGTCCGGGTGTTGTCGTCACCGCGCGTTGTAATCTGTCCCACGCCGTCCTGGTGTTGTCGTCACCGCGGTGACGCCGTCTGGGTGTTGTCGTCACCATGGTGACACCGTCCGGGTGTTGTCGTCGCCATGGTGACGCCGTCAGGGTGTTGTCGTCACCGCGCGTTGTAACCCGTCCCACGCCGTCCTGGTGTTGTCGTCACCGCGGTGACGCCGTCCGGGTGTTGTCGTCACCATGGTGACACCGTCCGGGTGTTGTCGTCGCCATGGTGACGCCGTCCGGGTGTTGTCGTCACCGCGCGTTGTAACCCGTCCCACGCCGTCCTGGTGTTGTCGTCACCGCGGTGACGCCGTCCGGGTGTTGTCGTCACCATGGTGACACCGTCCGGGTGTTGTCGTCGCCATGGTGACGCCGTCAGGGTGTTGTCGTCACCGCGCGTTGTACTCCATCCCACGCCGTCCGGGTGTTGTCGTCGCCGCGGTGACGCCATCCGGGTGTTGTCGTCGCCATGGTAACGCCGTCCGGGTGTTGTCGTCACCGCGCGTTGTAACCCGTCCCACGCCGTCCTGGTGTTGTCGTCACCGCGGTGACGCCGTCCGGGTGTTGTCGTCACCATGGTGACACCGTCCGGGTGTTGTCGTCGCCATGGTGACGCCGTCAGGGTGTTGTCGTCACCGCGCGTTGTACTCCATACCACGCCGTCCGGGTGTTGTCGTTGCCGCGGTGACGCCATCCGGGTGTTGTCGTCGCCATGGTAACGCCGTCCGGGTGTTGTCGTCACCGCGCGTTGTAACCCGTCCCACGCCGTCCTGGTGTTGTCGTCACCGCGGTGACGCCGTCCGGGTGTTGTCGTCACCATGGTGACACCGTCCGGGTGTTGTCGTCGCCATGGTGACGCCTTCAGGGTGTTGTCGTCACCGCGCGTTGTACTCCATCCCACGCCGTCCGGGTGTTGTCGTTGCCGCGGTGACGCCATCCGGGTGTTGTCGTCGCCATGGTAACGCCGTCCGGGTGTTGTCGTCACCGCGCGTTGTAACCCGTCCCACGCCGTCCTGGTGTTGTCGTCACCGCGGTGACGCCGTCCGGGTGTTGTCGTCACCATGGTGACACCGTCCGGGTGTTGTCGTCGCCTTGGTGACGCCGTCAGGGTGTTGTCGTCACCGCGCGTTGTACTCCATCCCACGCCGTCTGGGTGTTGTCGTTGCCACGGTGACGCCATCCGGGTGTTGTCGTCGCCATGGTAACGCCGTCCGGGTGTTGTCGTCACCGCGCGTTGTAACCCGTCCCACGCCGTCCTGGTGTTGTCGTCACCGCGGTGACGCCGTCCGGGTGTTGTCGTCACCATGGTGACACTGTCCGGGTGTTGTCGTCGCCATGGTGATGCCGTCAGAGTGTTGTCGTCACCGCGCGTTGTACTCCATCCCACGCCGTCCGGGTGTTGTCGTTGCCGCGGTGACGCCATCCGGGTGTTGTCGTCTCCGCGGTGACGCCGTCCGGGTGTTGTCGTCACCGCGCGTTGTAACCCGTCCCACGCCGTCCTGGTGTTGTCGTCTCCGCGGTGACGCCGTCCGGGTGTTGTCGTCGCCATGGTGACGCCGTCAGTGTGTTGACGTCACCGCGCGTTGTACTCCATCCCACGCCGTCCGGGTGTTGTCGTCGCCATGGTAACGCCGTCCGGGTGTTGTCGTCACCGCGCGTTGTAACCCGTCCCACGCCGTCCTGGTGTTGTCGTCACCGCGGTGACGCCGTCCGGGTGTTGTCGTCACCATGATGACACCGTCCGGGTGTTGTCGTCGCCATGGTGATGCCGTCAGGGTGTTGTCGTCACCGCGCGTTGTACTCCATCCCACGCCGTCCGGGTGTTTTCGCTGCCGCGGTGACGCCATCCGGGTGTTGTCGTCGCCATGGTAACGCCGTCCGGGTGTTGTCGTCACCGACGTTGTAACCCGTCCCACGCCGTCCTGGTGTTGTCGTCACCGCGGTGACGCCGTCCGGGTGTTGTCGTCACCATGGTGACGCCGTCCGGGTGTTGTCGTCGCCATGGTGACGCCGTCAGGGTGTTGTCGTCACCGCGCGTTGTACTCCATCCCACGCCGTCCGGGTGTTGTGGTTGCCGCGGTGACGCCATCCGGGTGTTGTCGTCGCCATGGTAACGCCGTCCGGGTGTTGTCGTCACCGCGCGTTGTAACCCGTCCCACGCCGTCCTGGTGTTGTCGTCACCGCGGTGACGCCGTCCGGGTGTTGTCGTCACCATGGTGACACCGTCCGGGTGTTGTCGTCGCCATGGTGACGCCGTCAGGGTGTTGTCGTCACCGCGCGTTGTACTCCATCCCACGCCGTCCGGGTGCTGTCGTTGCCGCGGTGACGCCATCCGGGTGTTGTCGTCGCCATGGTAACGCCGTCCGGGTGTTGTCGTCACCGCGCGTTGTAACCCGTCCCACGCCGTCCTGGTGTTGTCGTCACCGCGGTGACGCCGTCCGGGTGTTGTCGTCACCATGGTGACACCGTCCGGGTGTTGTCATCGCCATGGTGATGCCGTCAGGGTGTTGTCGTCACCGCGCGTTGTACTCCATCCCACGCCGTCCGGGTGTTGTCGTAGCCGCGGTGACGCCATCCGGGTGTTGTCGTCGCCATGGTAACGCCGTCCGGGTGTTGTCGTCACCGCGCGTTGTAACCCGTCCCACGCCGTCCTGGTGTTGTCGTCACCGCGGTGACGCCGTCCGGGTGTTGTCGTCACCATGCTGACACCGTCCGGGTGTTGTCGTCGCCATGGTGACGCCGTCAGGGTGTTGTCGTCACCGCGCGTTGTACTCCATACCACGCCGTCCGGGTGTTTTCGTTGCCGCGGTGACGCCATCCGGGTGTTGTCGTCGCCATGGTAACGCCGTCCGGGTGTTGTCGTCACCGCGCGTTGTAACCCGTCCCACGCCGTCCTGGTGTTGTCGTCACCGCGGTGACGCCGTCCGGGTGTTGTCGTCACCATGGTGACACCGTCCGGGTGTTGTCGTCGCCATGGTGACGCCGTCAGGGTGTTGTCGTCACCGCGCGTTGTACTCCATCCCACGCCGTCCGGGTGTTGTCGTTGCCGCGGTGACGCCATCCGGGTGTTGTCGTCGCCATGGTAACGCCGTCCGGGTGTTGTCGTCACCGCGCGTTGTAACCCGTCCCACGCCGTCCTGGTGTTGTCGTCACCGCGGTGACGCCCTCCGGCTGTTGTCGTCACCGCGTGTTGTACTCTGTCCCACACTGTCCGGGAGTTGTCGTCACCGCGGTGACGCCGTCCGGCTGTTGTCGTCACCGCGCGTTGTACTCCGTCCCACACCGTCCGGGAGTTGTCGTCACCATGGTGACACCGTCCGGGTGTTGTCGTCGCCATGGTGACGCCGTCCGGGTGTTGTCGTCACCACGGGTTGTAGCCTGTCCCATGCCGTCCGGGTGTTGTCGAAACCGCGGTGACGCCATCCGGGTGTTGTCGTCACCATGGTGACACCGTCCGGGTGTTGTCGTCGCCATGGTGACACCCTCCGGGTGTTGTGCTCACTGCGCGTTGTACCCCGTCCCACGCCGTCCGGCTGTTGTTGTCACCGCGCGTTGTACTCCATCCCATGCCTTCCGGGTGTTGTCGTCGCCATGGTGACGCCGTCAGGGTGTTGACGTCACCGCATGTTGTACTCCGTCCCACGCCGTCCAGGTGTTCTCTTCACCATGGTGACACCGTCCGGGTGTTGTCGTCACCATGGTGACACCGCCCGGCTGTTGTCGTCGCCATGGTGACGCCGTCAGGGTGTTGTCGTCACCACGCGTTGTAGCCTGTCCCATGCCGTCCGGGTGTTGTCGACACCGCGGTGACGCCGTCCGGGTGTTGTCGTCACCATGGTGACACCGTCCGGGTGTTGTCGTCGCCATGGTGACACCCTCCGGGTGTTGTGCTCACTGCGCGTTGTACCCCGTCCCACGCCGTCCGGCTGTTGTTGTCACCGCGCGTTGTATTCCGTCCCATGCCTTCCGGGTGTTGTCGTCACCGCGGTGACGCCGTCCGGGTGTTGTCGTCACCGCGCGTTGTACTCCGTTCCACACCGTCCGGGGGTTGTCGTCACCATGGTGACACCGTCCGGGTGTTGTCGTCGCCATGGTGACGCCGTCCGGGTGTTGTCGTCACCGCGCGTTGTACCCTGTCCCACGCCGTCCGGGTGATGTCGACATCATGGTGACACCGTCCGGCTGTTGTCGTCACTGCGCGTTGTACTCCGTCCCACGCCGTCCGGGTGTTGTCGTCGCCGCGGTGACGCCTTCCGGGTGTTGTCGTCACCATGGTGACACCGTCCGGGTGTTGTCGTCGCCATGGTGACGCCGTCAGGGTGTTGACGTCACCGCATGTTGTACTCCCTCCCACACCGTCCGGCTGTTGTCGTCACCATGGTGACACCGTCCGGGTGTTGTCGTCGCCATGGTGACGCCGCCAGGGTTTTGTCGTCACCGCACGTTGTACTCCATCCCACGCCGTCCGGGAGTTGTCGTCGCCATGGGGACGCCGTCAGGGTGTTGTCGTCGCCATGGTGACGCCGTCCGGCTGTTGTCGTCACCGCGCGTTGTACTTCGTCCCACACCGTCCGGGAGTTGTCGTCACCATGGTGACACCGTCCGGGTGTTGTCGTCGCCATGGTGACGCCGTCTGATTGTTGTCGTCACCGCGCGTTGTACTCCGTCCCACGACGTCCGGGAGTTGTCGTCGCCATGGTGACGCCTTCCGGGTGTTGTCGTCACCATGGTGACACCGTCCGGGTGTTATCGTCGCCATGGTGACGCCGTCCGCGTGTTTTCTTCACCGCGCGTTGTATCCCATCCCACGCCGTCCGGGTGTTGTCGACACCATGGTGATGTCATCTGGGTGTTGTCGTCGCCATTGTGACGCCGTCAGGGTGTTGTCGTCACCGCGCGTTGTACTTCATACCACGCCGTCCGGGTGTTGTCGTCACCGCGGTGACGTCCTCCGGCTGTTGTCGTCACCGCGTGTTGTACTCTGTCCCACACCGTCCGGGAGTTGTCGTCACCGCGGTGACGCCGTCCGGCTGTTGTCGTCACCGCGCGTTGTACTCCGTCCCACACCGTCCGGGAGTTGTCGTCACCATGGTGACACCGTCCGGGTGTTGTCGTCGCCATGGTGACGCCGTCCGGGTGTTGTCGTCACCACGGGTTGTAGCCTGTCCCATGCCGTCCGGGTGTTGTCGAAACCGCGGTGACGCCATCCGGGTGTTGTCGTCACCATGGTGACACCGTCCGGGTGTTGTCGTCGCCATGGTGACACCCTCCGGGTGTTGTGCTCACTGCGCGTTGTACCCCGTCCCACGCCGTCCGGCTGTTGTTGTCACCGCGCGTTGTACTCCGTCCCATGCCTTCCCGGTGTTGTCGTCGCCATGGTGACGCCGTCAGGGTGTTGACGTCACCGCATGTTGTACTCCGTCCCACGCCGTCCAGGTGTTGTCTTCACCATGGTGACACCGTCCGGGTGTTGTCGTCACCATGGTGACACCGCCCGGCTGTTGTCGTCGCCATGGTGACGCCGTCAGGGTGTTGTCGTCACCACGCGTTGTAGCCTGTCCCATGCCGTCCGGGTGTTGTCGACACCGCGGTGACGCCGTCCGGGTGTTGTCGTCACCATGGTGACACCGTCCGGGTGTTGTCGTCGCCATGGTGACACCCTCCGGGTGTTGTGCTCACTGCGCGTTGTACCCCGTCCCACGCCGTCCGGCTGTTGTTGTCACCGCGCGTTGTATTCCGTCCCATGCCTTCCGGGTGTTGTCGTCACCGCGGTGACGCCGTCCGGGTGTTGTCGTCACCGCGCGTTGTACTCCGTCCCACACCGTCCGGGAGTTGTCGTCACCATGGTGACACCGTCCGGGTGTTGTCGTCGCCATGGTGACGCCGTCCGGGTGTTGTCGTCACCGCGCGTTGTACCCTGTCCCACGCCGTCAGGGTGATGTCGACATCATGGTGACACCGTCCGGCTGTTGTCGTCACTGCGCGTTGTACTCCGTCCCACGCCGTCCGGGTGTTGTCGTCGCCATGGGGACGCCGTCAGGGTGTTGTCGTCGCCATGGTGACGCCGTCCGGCTGTTGTCGTCACCGCGCGTTGTACTTCGTCCCACACCGTCCGGGAGTTGTCGTCACCATGGTGACACCGTCCGGGTGTTGTCGTCGCCATGGTGACGCCGTCCGATTGTTGTCGTCACCGCGCGTTGTACTCCGTCCCACGACGTCCGGGAGTTGTCGTCGCCATGGTGACGCCTTCCGGGTGTTGTCGTCACCATGGTGACACCGTCCGGGTGTTATCGTCGCCATGGTGACGCCGTCCGCGTGTTTTCTTCACCGCGCGTTGTATCCCATCCCACGCCGTCCGGGTGTTGTCGACACCATGGTGATGTCATCTGGGTGTTGTCGTCACCATGGTGACGCCGTCCGGCTGTTGTCGTCATCGCGCGTTGTACTCCGTCCCACACCGTCCGGGAGTTGTCGTCACCATGGTGACGCCGTCCGGGTGTTGTCGTCGCCATGGTGACGCCGTCCGGGTGTTGTCGTCACCACGCATTGTACCCTGTCCCACGCCGTCCGGGTGATGTCGACACCGCGGTGACGCCGTACGGGTGTTGTCGTCACCATGGTGACACCGTCCGGGTGTTGTCGTCGCCATGGTGACGCCGTCAGGGTGTTGTCGTCACCGCGCGTTGTACTCCATCCCACGCCGTCCGGGTGTTGTTGTCACCATGGTGACGCCGTCCGGGTGTTGTCGTCACCGCGGTGACGCCGTCCGGGTGTTGTCGTCACCGCGCGATGTACTCCGTCCCACACCGTCCGGGAGTTGTCTTCACCATGGTGACACCGTCTGGGTGTTGTCGTCGCCATGGTGACGCCGTCCGGGTGTTGTCGTCACCGCGCGTTGTACACTGTCCCACGCCGTCCGGGTGATGTCGACACCATGGTGACACCGTCCGGGTGTTGTCGTCGCCATGGTGACGCCGTCAGGGTGTTGACGTCACCGCACGTTGTACCCCGTTCCACGCCGTCCGGGTGTTGTCGTCGCCACGGTGACGTCGTCCGGGTGTTGTCGTCACCGTGGTGACGCCGTCCGGCTGTTGTCGTCACCGCGCGTTGTAACCCGTCCCACGCCGTCCGGGTGTTGTGGTTGCCGCGGTGACGCCGTCCGGGTGTTGTCGTCGCCATGGTAACGCCGTCCGGGTGTTGTCGTCACCGCGGTGACGCCGTCAGGGTGTTGACGTCACTGTACGTTGTACCCCGTTCCACGCCGTCCACGTGTTGTCCTCACCATGGTGACGTCGTCCGGGTGTTGTCGTCACCGCGGTGACGCCGTCCGGCTGTTGTCGTCACCGCGCGTTGTACTCCGTCCCACACCGTCCGGGTGTTGTCGTCGCCATGGTGACGCCGTCAGGGTGTTGTCGTCACCGCGCGTTGTACCCTGTCACACGCTGTCCGGGTGATGTCGACACCGTGGTGACGCCGTCCGGGTGTTGTCGTCACCATGGTGACACCGTCCGGGTGTTGTCGTCGCCATGGTGACGCCGTCAGGGTGTTGACGTCACCGCATGTTGTACCCCATTCCACGCCGTCCGCGTGTTGTCGTCACCATGGTGACGTCGTCCGGGTGTTGTCGTCACCGCGCGTTGTACACCGTCCCACGCCGTCCGGGTGTTGTCGTCGCCGCGGTGACGCCGTCCGGGTGTTGTCGTCACCATGGTGACACCGTCCGGGTGTTGTCGTCGCCATGGTGACGCCGTCAGGGTGTTGTCGTCACCGCGCGTTGTACTCCGTCCCACGCCGTCCGGGAGTTGTCGTCGCAATGGGGACGCCGTCAGGGTGTTGTCGTCGCCATGGTGACGCCGTCCGGCTGTTGTCGTCACCGCGCGTTGTACTTCGTCCCACACCGTCCGGGAGTTGTCGTCACCATGGTGACGCCGTCCGGGTGTTGTCGTCACCGCGCGTTGTACCCTGTCCCACGCCGTCCGGGTGTTGTCGTCACCGCGGTGACGCCGTCCGGGTGTTGTCGTCACCGCGGTTACGCCGTCCGACTGTTGTCGTCACCGCGCGTTGTACTCCGTCCCACGACGTCCGGGAGTTGTCGTCGCCATGGTGACGCCATCCGGGTGTTGTCGTCGCCATAGTAACGCCGTCCGGGTGTTGTCGTCACCGTGCGTTGTAACCCGTCCCACGCCGTCCTGGTGTTGTCGTCACCACGGTGACGCCGTCCGGGTGTTGTCGTCACCATGGTGACACCGTCCGGGTGTTGTCGTCGCCATGGTTATGCCGTCAGGGTGTTGTCGTCGCCATGGTGACGCCGTCAGGGTGTTGTCGTCACCGCGCGTTGTACTCCATCCCACGCCGTCCGGGTGTTGTCGTCGCCATGGTAACGCAGTCCGGGTGTTGTCGTCACCGCGGTGACGCCGTCCGGGTGTTGTCGTCACCATGCGGACGCCGTCAGGGTGTTGTCGTCGCCATGGTGACGCCGTCCGATTGTTGTCGTCACCGCGCGTTGTACTCCGTCCCACGACGTCCGGGAGTTGTCGTCGCCATGGTGACGCCTTCCGGGTGTTGTCGTCACCATGGTGACACCGTCCGGGTGTTATCGTCGCCATGGTGACGCCGTCCGCGTGTTTTCTTCACCGCGCGTTGTATCCCATCCCACGCCGTCCGGGTGTTGTCGACACCATGGTGATGTCATCTGGGTGTTGTCGTCACCATGGTGACGCCGTCCGGCTGTTGTCGTCATCGCGCATTGTACTCCGTCCCACACCGTCCGGGAGTTGTCGTCACCATGGTGACGCCGTCCGGGTGTTGTCGTCGCCATGGTGACGCCGTCCGGGTGTTGTCGTCACCACGCATTGTACCCTGTCCCACGCCGTCCGGGTGATGTCGACACCGCGGTGACGCCGTCCGGGTGTTGTCGTCACCGCGGTGACGCCGTCCGGGTGTTGTCGTCACCATGGGGACGCCGTCAGGGTGTTGTCGTCACCGCGCGTTGTACTCCGTCCCACGCCGTCCAGGTGTTGTCTTCACCATGGTGACACCGTCCGGGTGTTGTCGTCACCATGGTGACACCGTCCGGGTGTTGTCGTCGCCATGGTGACGCCGTCCGGGTGTTGTCGTCACCACGCGTTGTAGCCTGTCCCATGCCGTCCGGGTGTTGTCGACACCACGGTGACGCCGTCCGGGTGTTGTCGTCACCATGGTGACACCGTCCGGGTGTTGTCGTCACCATGGTGACACCCTCCGGGTGTTGTGCTCACTGCGCGTTGTACCCCGTCCCACGCCGTCCGGCTGTTGTTGTCACCGCGCGTTGTATTCCGTCACATGCCTTCCGGGTGTTGTCGTCACTGCGGTGACGCCGTCCGGGTGTTGTCGTCACCGCGCGTTGTAAACCGTTCCCACGCCATCCTGGTGTTGTCGTCACCACGGTGACGCCGTCCGGGTGTTGTCGTCACCATGGTGACACCGTCCGGGTGTTGTCGTCGCCATGGTTATGCCGTCAGGGTGTTGTCGTCGCCATGGTGACGCCGTCAGGGTGTTGTCGTCACCGCGCGTTGTACTCCATCCCACGCCGTCCGGGTGTTGTCGTCGCCATGGTAACGCAGTCCGGGTGTTGTCGTCACCGCGGTGACGCCGTCCGGGTGTTGTCGTCACCGCGGTTACGCCGTCCGACTGTTGTCGTCACCGCGCGTTGTACTCCGTCCCACGACGTCCGGGAGTTGTCGTCGCCATGGTGACGCCATCCGGGTGTTGTCGTCGCCATAGTAACGCCGTCCGGGTGTTGTCGTCACCGTGCGTTGTAACCCGTCCCACGCCGTCCTGGTGTTGTCGTCACCACGGTGACGCCGTCCGGGTGTTGTCGTCACCATGGTGACACCGTCCGGGTGTTGTCGTCGCCATGGTTATGCCGTCAGGGTGTTGTCGTCGCCATGGAGAGGCCGTCAGGGTGTTGTCGTCACCGCGCGTTGTACTCCATCCCACGCCGTCCGGGTGTTGTCGTCGCCATGGTAACGCAGTCCGGGTGTTGTCGTCACCGCGGTGACGCCGTCCGGGTGTTGTCGTCACCATGGGGACGCCGTCAGGGTGTTGTCGTCGCCATGGTGACGCCGTCCGGCTGTTGTCGTCACCGCGCGTTGTACTCCGTCCCACACCGTCCGGGAGTTGTCGTCACCATGGTGACACCGTCCGGGTGTTGTCGTCGCCATGGTGACGCCGTCCGGCTGTTGTCGTCACCGCGCGTTGTACTCCGTCCCACACCGTCCGGGAGTTGTCGTCACCATGGTGACACCGTTCGGGTTTTGTCGTCGCCATGGTGACGCCGTCAGGGTGTTGACGTCACCGCATGTTGTACCCCATTCCACGCCGTCCGCGTGTTGTCGTCACCATGGTGACGTCGTCCGGGTGTTGTCGTCACCGCGCGTTGTACTCCGTCCCACGCCGTCCGGGTGTTGTCGTCGCCGCGGTGACGCCGTCCGGGTGTTGTTGTCACCATGGTGACACCGTCCGGGTGTTGTCGTCGCCATGGTGACGCCGTCAGGGTGTTGACGTCACCGCATGTTGTACTCCGTCCCACACCGTCCGGGTGTTGTCGTCACCATGGTGACACCGTCCGGGTGTTGTCGTCGCCATGGTGACGCCGTCAGGGTGTTGTCGCCACCGCGCGTTGTACTCCATCCCACGCCGTCCGGGTGTTGTCGTTGCCGTGGTGACGCCATCCGGGTGTTGTCGTTGCCATGGTGACGCCGTCAGGGTGTTGACGTCACTGTACGTTGTACCCCGTTCCACGCCGTCCACGTGTTGTCCTCACCATGGTGACGTCGTCCGGGTGTTGTCGTCACCGCGGTGACGCCGTCCGGCTGTTGTCGTCACCGCGCGTTGTACTCCGTCCCACACCGTCCGGGTGTTGTCGTCGCCATGGTGACGCCGTCCGGGTGTTGTCGTCACCGCGCGTTGTACCGTGTCACACGCCGTCCGGGTGATGTCGACACCGCGGTGACGCCGTCCGGGTGTTGTCGTCACCATGGTGACACCGTCCGGGTGTTGTCGTCGCCATGGTGACGCCGTCCGGGTGTTGTCGTCACCGCGCGTGGTACCCTGTCCCACGCCGTCCGGGTGATGTCGACACCGCGGTGACGCCGTCCGGGTGTTGTCGTCACCGCGGTTACGCCGTCCAACTGTTGTCATCACCGCGCGTTGTACCCCATCCCACCCCGTCCGGGTGTTGTCGTCACCATGGTGATCCCGTCTGGGTGTTGTCGTCACCATGGTGACGCCGTCCGGCTGTTGTCGTCACCGCGCGTTGTACTCCGTCCCACACCGTCCGGGAGTTGTCGTCACCATGGTGACACCGTCAGGGTGTTGACGTCACCATGGTGACACCGTTCGGGTGTTGACGTCACCGCACGTTGTACCCCGTTCCACGCCGTCCGGGTATTGTCATCACCATGGTGACGCCGTCAGGGTGTTTTCGTCACCATGGTGACACCGTTCGGGTGTTGTCGTCGCCATGGTGATGCCGTCAGGGTGTTGACGTCACCGCACGTTATACCCCGTTCCACGCCGTCCGGGTGTTGTCGTCACCGCAGTTACGCCGTCCGACTGTTGTCGTCACCGCGCGTTTTACTCCGTCCCACGCCGTCCGGGAGTTGTCGTCGCCATGGTGACGCCTTCCGGGTGTTGTCGTCACCATGGTGACGCCGTCCGGCTGTTGTCGTCACCGCGCGTTGTACTCCGTCCCACACCGTCCGGGAGTTGTCGTCACCATGGTGACACCGTCCTGGTGTTGTCGTCGCCATGGTGACGCTGTCCGGGTGTTGTCGTCACCATGGTGACACCGTCCGGGTGTTGTCGTCGCCATGGTGATGCCGTCAGGGTGTTGTCGTCACCGCGCGTTGTACTCCATCCCACGCCGTCCGGGTGTTGTCGTTGCCGCGGTGACGCCGTCCGGGTGTTGTCGTCACCGCGGTAACGCCGTCCGGCTGTTGTCGTCACTGCGCGTTGTACTCCGTCCCATGCCGTCCGGGAGTTGTGGTCGCCATGGTGACGCCGTCAGGGTGTTGTCGTCACCATGGCGACACCGTTCGGGTGTTGTCGTCGCCATGGTGACGCCGTCAGGGTGTTGACGTCACCGCACGTTGTACCCTGTTCCACGCCGTCCGGGTTTTGTCGTCACCATGGTGACGCCGTCCGGCTGTTGTCGTCACCGCGCGTTGTACTCCGTCCCACACCGTCCGGGAGTTTTCGTCACCATGGTGACACCGTCCGGGTGTTGTCGTCGCCATGGTGACGCCGTCCGGGTGTTGTCGTCACCGCGCGTTGTACCCCATCCCACGCCGTCCGGGTGTTGTCGTCACCGCGGTTATGCCGTCCGACTGTTGTCGTCACCGCGCGTTGTACTCCGTCCCACGCCGTCCGGGAGTTGTCGTAGCCATGGTGACGCCTTCCGGGTGTTTCGTCACCATGGTGACACCGTCCGGGTGTTGTCGTCGCCATGGTGATGCCGTCCGAGTGTTTTCGTCACCGCGCGTTGTACCCCATCCCACGCCGTCCGGGTGTTGTCGTCACCATGGTGATGCCGTCTGGGTGTTGTCGTCACCATGGTGACACCGTCCGGGTGTTGTCGTCGCCATGGTGACGTCGTCAGGGTGTTGACGTCACCGCACGTTGTACCCCGTTCCACGCCGTCCACGTGTTGTCGTCACCATGGTGACGTCGTCCGGGTGTTGTCGTCACCGCGGTGACGCCGTCCGACTGTTGTCGTCACCGCGCATTGTACTCCGTCCCACGCCGTCCGGGAGTTGTCGTCGCCATGGTGACGCCGTCAGGGTGTTGACGTCACCGCACGTTGTACCCCGTTCCACGCCGTCCGGGTATTGTCATCACCATGGTGACGCCGTCCGGGTGTTGTCGTCACCGTGGTGACGCCGTCCGGCTGTTGTCGTCACCGCGCGTTGTACTCCGTCCCACGCCGTCCGGGAGGTGTCGTCGCCATGGTGACGCCGTCAGGGTGTTTTCGTCACCATGGTGACACCGTTCGGGTGTTGTCGTCGCCATGGTGATGCCGTCAGGGTGTTGACGTCACCGCACGTTGTACCCCGTTCCACGCCGTCCGGGTGTTGTCGTCACCGCGGTTACGCCGTCCGACTGTTGTCGTCACCGCGCGTTGTACTCCGTCCCACGCCGTCCGGGAGTTGTCGTCGCCATGGTGACGCCTTCCGGGTGTTGTCGTCACCATGGTGACACCGTCCGGGTGTTGTCGTCGCCATGGTGACGCCGTCCGAGTGTTTTCGTCACCGCGCGTTGTACCCCATCCCACGCCGTCCGGGTGTTGTCGTCACCGCGCGTTGTACTCCGTCCCACACCGTCCGGGAGTTGTCGTCACCATGGTGACACCGTCCGGGTGTTGTCGTCACCGCGCGTTGTAACCCGTCCCACGCCATCCTGGTGTTGTCGTCACCACGGTGACGCCGTCCGGGTGTTGTCGTCACCATGGTGACACCGTCCGGGTGTTGTCGTCGCCATGGTTATGCCGTCAGGGTGTTGTCGTTGCCGTGGTGACGCCATCCGGGTGTTGTCGTTGCCATGGTGACGCCGTCAGGGTGTTGACGTCACTGTACGTTGTACCCCGTTCCACGCCGTCCACGTGTTGTCCTCACCATGGTGACGTCGTCCGGGTGTTGTCGTCACCGCGGTGACGCCGTCCGGCTGTTGTCGTCACCGCGCGTTGTACTCCGTCCCACACCGTCCGGGTGTTGTCGTCGCCATGGTGACGCCGTCCGGGTGTTGTCGTCACCGCGCGTTGTACCGTGTCACACGCCGTCCGGGTGATGTCGACACCGCGGTGACGCCGTCCGGGTGTTGTCGTCACCATGGTGACACCGTCCGGGTGTTGTCGTCGCCATGGTGACGCCGTCCGGCTGTTGTCGTCACCGCGCGTTGTACTTCGTCCCACACCGTCCGGGAGTTGTCGTCACCATGGTGACGCCATCCGGGTGTTGTCGTCACCGCGCCTTGTACCCTGTCCCACGCCGTCCGGGTGTTGTCGTCGCCATGGTGACACCGTCCGGGTGTTGTCGTCACCGCGGTGACGCCGTCCGACTGTTGTCGTCACCGCGCGTTGTACTCCGTCCCACGCCGTCCGGGAGTTGTCGTCGCCATGGTGACGCCTTCCGGGTGTTGTCGTCACCATGGTGACACCGTCCGGGTGTTATCGTCGCCATGGTGACGCCATCCGCGTGTTTTCTTCACCGCGCGTTGTACCCCATCCCACGCCGTCCGGGTGTTGTCGTCACCATGGTGATGTCATCTGGGTGTTGTCGTCACCATGGTGACGCCGTCCGGCTGTTGTCGTCACCGCGCGTTGTACTCTGTCCCACACCGTCCGGGAGTTGTCGTCACCATGGTGACACCGTCCGTGTGTTGTCGTCGCCATGGTGACGCCGTCCGGGTGTTGTCGTCACCACGCGTTGTACCCTGTCCCACGCCGTCCGGGTGTTGTCGACACCGCGGTGACGCCGTCCGGGTGTTGTCGTCACCATGGTGACACCGTCCGGGTGTTGTCGTCGCCATGGTGACACCCTCCGGGTGTTGTGCTCACTGCGCGTTGTACCCTGTCCCACGCCGTCCGGCTGTTGTTGTCACCGCGCGTTGTACTCCGTCCCACGCCGTCCGGGTGTTGTCGTTGCCGCGGTGACGCCGTCCGGGTGTTGTCGTCGCCATGGTAACGCCGTCCGGGTGTTGTCGTCGCCATGGTGATGCCGTCAGGGTGTTGTCGTCACTGCGCGTTGTACTCCATCCCACGCCGTCCGGGTGTTGTCTTTGCCGCGGTGACGCCGTCCGGGTGTTGTCGTCGCCATGGTAACGCCGTCCGGGTGTTGTCGTCGCCATGGTGATGCCGTAAGGGTGTTGACGTCACCGCGCGTTGTACTCCATCCCACGCCGTCCGGGTGTTGTCGTCACCGCGGTGACGCCGTCCTGCTGTTGTCGTCACTGCGCGTTTTACTCCGTCCCACGCCGTCCGGGAGTTGTCGTCGCCATGGTGACGCCGTCAGGGTGTTGTCGTCACCATGGTGACACCGTCCGGGTCTTGTCATCGCCATGGTGACGCCGTCCGGGTGTTGTCGTCACCGCGCGTTGTACCCTGTCACACGCCGTCCGGGTGATGTCGACACCGCGGTGATGCCGTCCGGGTGTTGTCGTCACCACGGTAACGCCGTCCGACTGTTGTCGTCACCGCACGTTGTACTCCGTCCCACGCAGTCCGCGAGTTGTCGTAGCCATGGTGACGCCTTCCGGGTGTTGTCGTCACCATGGTGACACCGTCCGGGTGTTGTCGTCGCCATGGTGACGCCGTCCGGGTGTTGTCGTCACCGCGCGTTGTACCCCGTCCCACGCCGTCCTGGTGTTGTCGTCACCGCGGTGACACCGTCCGGGTGTTGTCGTCACCATGGTGACACCGTCAGGGTGTTGTCGTCGCCATGGTGACGCCGTCCGGGTGTTGTCGTCACCGCGCGTGGTACCCTGTCCCACGCCGTCCGGGTGATGTCGACACCGCGGTGACGCCGTCCGGGTGTTGTCGTCACCGCGGTTACGCCGTCCAACTGTTGTCATCACCGCGCGTTGTACCCCATCCCACCCCGTCCGGGTGTTGTCGTCACCATGGTGATCCCGTCTGGGTGTTGTCGTCACCATGGTGACGCCGTCCGGCTGTTGTCGTCACCGCGCGTTGTACTCCGTCCCACACCGTCCGGGAGTTGTCGTCACCATGGTGACACCGTCAGGGTGTTGACGTCACCATGGTGACACCGTTCGGGTGTTGACGTCACCGCACGTTGTACCCCGTTCCACGCCGTCCGGGTATTGTCATCACCATGGTGACGCCGTCAGGGTGTTTTCGTCACCATGGTGACACCGTTCGGGTGTTGTCGTCGCCATGGTGATGCCGTCAGGGTGTTGACGTCACCGCACGTTATACCCCGTTCCACGCCGTCCGGGTGTTGTCGTCACCGCAGTTACGCCGTCCGACTGTTGTCGTCACCGCGCGTTTTACTCCGTCCCACGCCGTCCGGGAGTTGTCGTCGCCATGGTGACGCCTTCCGGGTGTTGTCGTCACCATGGTGACGCCGTCCGGCTGTTGTCGTCACCGCGCGTTGTACTCCGTCCCACACCGTCCGGGAGTTGTCGTCACCA
This sequence comes from Tinamus guttatus, assembly GCF_059628265.1. Lineage (NCBI taxonomy): Eukaryota > Metazoa > Chordata > Aves > Tinamiformes > Tinamidae > Tinamus > Tinamus guttatus. The sequence continues at coordinate 361,232 of NW_028288571.1, read as the reverse complement.
TGGTGACACCGTCCTGGTGTTGTCGTCGCCATGGTGACGCTGTCCGGGTGTTGTCGTCACCATGGTGACACCGTCCGGGTGTTGTCGTCGCCATGGTGATGCCGTCAGGGTGTTGTCGTCACCGCGCGTTGTACTCCATCCCACGCCGTCCGGGTGTTGTCGTTGCCGCGGTGACGCCGTCCGGGTGTTGTCGTCACCGCGGTAACGCCGTCCGGCTGTTGTCGTCACTGCGCGTTGTACTCCGTCCCATGCCGTCCGGGAGTTGTGGTCGCCATGGTGACGCCGTCAGGGTGTTGTCGTCACCATGGCGACACCGTTCGGGTGTTGTCGTCGCCATGGTGACGCCGTCAGGGTGTTGACGTCACCGCACGTTGTACCCTGTTCCACGCCGTCCGGGTTTTGTCGTCACCATGGTGACGCCGTCCGGCTGTTGTCGTCACCGCGCGTTGTACTCCGTCCCACACCGTCCGGGAGTTTTCGTCACCATGGTGACACCGTCCGGGTGTTGTCGTCGCCATGGTGACGCCGTCCGGGTGTTGTCGTCACCGCGCGTTGTACCCCATCCCACGCCGTCCGGGTGTTGTCGTCACCGCGGTTACGCCGTCCGACTGTTGTCGTCACCGCGCGTTGTACTCCGTCCCACGCCGTCCGGGAGTTGTCGTAGCCATGGTGACGCCTTCCGGGTGTTTCGTCACCATGGTGACACCGTCCGGGTGTTGTCGTCGCCATGGTGATGCCGTCCGAGTGTTTTCGTCACCGCGCGTTGTACCCCATCCCGCGCCGTCCGGGTGTTGTCGTCACCATGGTGATGCCGTCTGGGTGTTGTCGTCACCATGGTGACGCCATCCGGGTGTTGTCGCCACCGCGCGTTGTACCCTGTCCCACGCCGTCCGGGTGATGTCGACACCGCGGTGACGCCGTCCGGGTGTTGTCGTCACCATGGTGACACCGTCCGGGTGTTGTCGTCGCCATGGTGACGTCGTCAGGGTGTTGACGTCACCGCACGTTGTACCCCGTTCCACGCCGTCCACGTGTTGTCGTCACCATGGTGACGTCGTCCGGGTGTTGTCGTCACCGCGGTGACGCCGTCCGACTGTTGTCGTCACCGCGCATTGTACTCCGTCCCACGCCGTCCGGGAGTTGTCGTCGCCATGGTGACGCCGTCAGGGTGTTGACGTCACCGCACGTTGTACCCCGTTCCACGCCGTCCGGGTATTGTCATCACCATGGTGACGCCGTCCGGGTGTTGTCGTCACCGTGGTGACGCCGTCCGGCTGTTGTCGTCACCGCGCGTTGTACTCCGTCCCACGCCGTCCGGGAGGTGTCGTCGCCATGGTGACGCCGTCAGGGTGTTTTCGTCACCATGGTGACACCGTTCGGGTGTTGTCGTCGCCATGGTGATGCCGTCAGGGTGTTGACGTCACCGCACGTTGTACCCCGTTCCACGCCGTCCGGGTGTTGTCGTCACCGCGGTTACGCCGTCCGACTGTTGTCGTCACCGCGCGTTGTACTCCGTCCCACGCCGTCCGGGAGTTGTCGTCGCCATGGTGACGCCTTCCGGGTGTTGTCGTCACCATGGTGACACCGTCCGGGTGTTGTCGTCGCCATGGTGACGCCGTCCGAGTGTTTTCGTCACCGCGCGTTGTACCCCATCCCACGCCGTCCGGGTGTTGTCGTCACCGCGCGTTGTACTCCGTCCCACACCGTCCGGGAGTTGTCGTCACCATGGTGACACCGTCCGGGTGTTGTCGTCACCGCGCGTTGTACTCCGTCCCACACCGTCCGGGAGTTGTCGTCACCATGGCGACACCGTTCGGGTGTTGTCGTCGCCATGGTGACGCCGTCAGGGTGTTAACGTCACCGCACGTTGTACCCCGTTCCACGCCGTCCGGGTGTTGTCGTCACCATGGTGACGCCGTCCGGCTGTTGTCGTCACCGCGCGTTGTACTCCGTCCCACACCGTCCGGGAGTTTTCGTCACCATGGTGACACCGTCCGGGTGTTGTCGTCGCCATGGTGACGCCGTCCGGGTGTTGTCGTCACCGCGCGTTGTACCCCATCCCACGCCGTCCGGGTGTTGTCGTCACCGCGGTTATGCCGTCCGACTGTTGTCGTCACCGCGCGTTGTACTCCGTCCCACGCCGTCCGGGAGTTGTCGTAGCCATGGTGACGCCTTCCGGGTGTTTCGTCACCATGGTGACACCGTCCGGGTGTTGTCGTCGCCATGGTGATGCCGTCCGAGTGTTTTCGTCACCGCGCGTTGTACCCCATCCCACGCCGTCCGGGTGTTGTCGTCACCATGGTGATGCCGTCTGGGTGTTGTCGTCACCATGGTGACGCCATCCGGGTGTTGTCGCCACCGCGCGTTGTACCCTGTCCCACGCCGTCCGGGTGATGTCGACACCGCGGTGACGCCGTCCGGGTGTTGTCGTCACCATGGTGACGCCGTCCGGGTGTTGTCGTCGCCATGGTGACGTCGTCAGGGTGTTGACGTCACCGCACGTTGTACCCCGTTCCACGCCGTCCACGTGTTGTCGTCACCATGGTGACGTCGTCCGGGTGTTGTCGTCACCGCGGTGACGCCGTCCGACTGTTGTCGTCACCGCGCATTGTACTCCGTCCCACGCCGTCCGGGAGTTGTCGTCGCCATGGTGACGCCGTCAGGGTGTTGACGTCACCGCACGTTGTACCCCGTTCCACGCCGTCCGGGTATTGTCATCACCATGGTGACGCCGTCCGGGTGTTGTCGTCACCGTGGTGACGCCGTCCGGCTGTTGTCGTCACCGCGCGTTGTACTCCGTCCCACGCCGTCCGGGAGTTGTCGTCGCCATGGTGACGCCGTCAGGGTGTTTTCGTCACCATGGTGACACCGTTCGGGTGTTGTCGTCGCCATGGTGATGCCGTCAGGGTGTTGACGTCACCGCACGTTGTACCCCGTTCCACGCCGTCCGGGTGTTGTCGTCACCGCGGTTACGCCGTCCGACTGTTGTCGTCACCGCGCGTTGTACTCCGTCCCACGCCGTCCGGGAGTTGTCGTCGCCATGGTGACGCCTTCCGGGTGTTGTCGTCACCATGGTGACACCGTCCGGGTGTTGTCGTCGCCATGGTGACGCCGTCCGAGTGTTTTCGTCACCGCGCGTTGTACTCCGTCCCACACCGTCCGGGAGTTGTCGTCACCATGGTGACACCGTCCGGGTGTTGTCGTCACCGCGCGTTGTACTCCGTCCGACACCGTCCGGGAGTTGTCGTCACCATGGTGACACCGTCCGGGTGTTGTCGTCGCCATGGTGACGCCGTCCGGGTGTTGTCGTCACCGCGCGATGTACCCTGTCCCACGCCGTCCGGGTGTTGTCGACACCGCGGTGACGCCGTCCGGGTGTTGTCGTCACCATGGTGACACCGTCCGGGTGTTGTCGTCGCCATGGTGACACCCTCCGGGTGTTGTTCTCACTGCGCGTTGTACCCCGTCCCACGCCGTCCGGCTGTTGTTGTCACCGCGCGTTGTACTCCGTCCCATGCCTTCCGGGTGTTGTCGTCGCCATGGTGACGCCGTTAGGGTGTTGACGTCACCGCGCGTTGTAACCCGTCCCACACCGTCCTGGTGTTGTCGTCACCGCGGTGACGCTGTCCGGGTGTTGTCGTCACCATGGTGACACCGTCCGGGTGTTGTCGTTGCCATGGTGACGCCGTCAGGGTGTTGTCGTCACCGCGCGTTGTACTCCATCCCACGCCGTCCGGGTGTTGTCGTCACCATGGTAACGCCGTCCGGGTGTTGTCGTCACCGCGCGTTGTACCCCGTCCCACGCCGTCCTGGTGTTGTCGTCACCGCGGTGACGCCGTCCGGGTGTTGTCGTCACCATGGTGACACCGTCCGGGTGTTGTCGTCGCCATGGTGACGCCGTCCGGCTGTTGTCGTCACCGCGCGTTGTACTCCGTCCCACGCCGTCCGGGAGTTGTCGTCCCCATGGTGACACCGTCCAGGTGTTGTCGTCGCCATGGGGACGCCGTCCGGGTGTTCTCGTCACCGCGCGTTGTACCCTGTCACACGCCGTCCGGGTGATGTCGACACCGCGGTGACGCCGTCCGGGTGTTGTCGTCACCATGGTGACACCGTCCGGGTGTTGTCGTCGCCATGGTGACGCCGTCAGGGTGTTGACGTCACCGCACGTTGTTCACAGTTCCACGCCGTCCTGGTGTTGTCGTCACCATGGTGATGTCGTCCGGGTGTTGTCGTCACCGCGGTGACGCCGCCCGGCTGTTGTCGTCACTTCGCGTTGTACTCCGTCCCACGCCGTCCGAGTGTTGTCGTCGCCGCGGTGACGCCGTCCCGGTGTTGTCGTCACCATGGTGACACCGTCCGGGTGTTGTCGTCGCCATGGTGACGCCGTCAGGGTGTTGACGTCACCGCATGTTGTACTCCGTCCCACACCGTCCGGCTGTTGTCGTCACCATGGTGACACCGTCCGGGTGTTGTCGTTGCCATGGTGACGCCGTCAGGGTGTTGTCGTCACCGCGCGTTGTACCCCGTCCCACGCCGTCCTGGTGTTGTCGTCACCGCGGTGACGCCGTCCGGGTGTTGTCGTCACCATGGTGACACCGTCCGGGTGTTGTCGTCGCCATGGTGACGCCGTCAGGGTGTTGTCGTCACCGCGCGTTGTACTCCGTCCCACACCGTCCGGGAGTTGTCGTCCCCATGGTGACACCGTCCGGGTGTTGTCGTCGCCATGGGGACGCCGTCCGGGTGTTCTCGTCACCGCGCGTTGTACCCTGTCACACGCCGTCCGGGTGATGTCGACACCATGGTGGCACCGTCCGGGTGTTGTCGTCGCCATGGTGACGCCATCCGGGTGTTGTCGTCACCGCGCGTTGTACCCTGTCCCACGCCGTCCGAGTGATGTCAACACCGCGGTGACGCCGTCCGGGAGTTGTCGTCGCCATGGGGACGCCGTCAGGGTGTTGTCATCGCCATGGTGACGCCGTCCGGGTGTTGTCGTCACCGCGCGTTGTACCCTGTCACACGCCGTCCGGGTGATGTCGACACCGCGGTGACGCCGTCCGGGTGTTGTCGTCACCGCGGTTACGCCGTCCGACTGTTGTCGTCACCGCGCGTTGTACTCCGTCCCACGCCGTCCGGGAGTTGTCGTCGCCATGGTGACGCCTTCCGGGTGTTGTCGTCACCATGGTGACACCGTCCGGGTGTTGCCGTCGCCATGGTGACGCCGTCAGGGTGTTGACGTCACCGCGCGTTGTACCCCGTTCCACGCCATCCGGGAGTTGTCGTCGCCAAGGTGACGCCGTCCGGGTGTTGTCGTCACCATGGTGACACCGTCCGGGTGTTGTCGTCGCCATGGTGACGCCGTCAGGGTGTTGACGTCACCGCGCGTTGTACCCCGTTCCACCCCGTCCGGGTGTTGTCGTCACCATGGTGACACCGTCCGGGTGTTGTCGTCGCCATGGTGACGCCGTCAGGGTGTTGTCGTCACCGTGCGTTGTACCCCGTCCCACGCCGTCCGGGTGTTCCCGTCCCCGCGGTGGCGCCGTCCGGGTGTTGTCGTCACCATGGTGACACCGTCCGGGTGTTGTCGTCGCCAAGGTGACGCCGTCCGGGTGCTGTCGTCACCGCGCGTTGTACCCCGTCCCACGCCGTCCGGGTGTTGTCGTCACCGCGGTGACGCCGTCCGGCTGTTGTCGTCACCGCGCGTTGTACTCCGTCCCACGCCGTCGGGGTGTTGTGGTCACCATGGTGACATCGTCCGGGTGTTGTCATCACTGCGGTGACACCGTGTTTCCGGTTGTTGTCGTCACCGCGCTGACGCCGTCCGGGTGTTGTCGTCACCGCGCGTTGTACTCCGTCCCATGCCGTCCGGGTGTTGTCGTCACCATGGTGACATCGTCCGGGTGTTGTCATCACTGCGGTGACACCGTCTTTCCGGGTGTTGTCGTCACCGTGGTGACGCCATCCAGCTGTTGTCGTCGCCATGGTGACACCGTCAGGGTGTTGACGTCGCCATGGTGACGTCGTCAGGATGTTCACGTCACCGCACGTTGTACCCCGTTCCACGCCGTCCGGGTGTTGTCGTCACCATGGTGACACCGTCCGGGTGTTGTCGTCGCCATGGTGACGCCGTCCGGGTGTTGTCGTCACCGCGCGTTGTACCCCGTTCCACGCCGTCCGCGTGTTGTGGTCACCATGGTGACGCAGTCCGGGTGTTGTCGTCACCATGGTGACACCGTCCGGGTGTTGTCGTCGCCATGGTGACGCCGTCAGGGTGTTGTCGTCACCGCACGTTGTACCCCGTCCCACGCCATCCGAGTGTTGTCGTCACCGCAGTGACTCCGTCCGGGTGTTGTCGTCACCATGGTGACACCGTCCGGGTGTTGTCGTCGCCATGGTGACGCCGTCAGGGTGTTGTCGTCACCGCACGTTGTACCCCGTTCCACCCCGTCCGGGTGTTGTCATCATCGCGGTGACGCCGTCCGGGTGTGGTTCGTCACCATGGTGACACCGTCTGGGTGTTGTCGTCGCCATGGTAACGCCGTCCGGGTGTTGTCGTCACCGCGCGTTGTACCCCGTCCCACGCCGTCCTGGTGTTGTCGTCACCGCTGTGACGCCGTCCGGGTGTTGTCGTCACCATGGTGACACCGTCCGGGTGTTGTCGTCGCCATGGTGACGCCGTCCGGGTGTTCTCGTCACCGCGCGTTGTACCCTGTCACACGCCGTCCGGGTGATGTCGTCCCCATGGTGGCACCGTCCGGGTGTTGTCGTCGCCATGGTGACGCCGTCCGGGTGTTGTCGTCACCGCGCATTGTCCCCTGTCCCACGCCGTCCGAGTGATGTCAACACCGCGGTGACGCCGTCCGGGTGTTGTCGTCGCCATGGTGACGCCGTCAGGGTGTTGACGTCACCGCACGTTGTACCCCGTTCCACGCCGTCCGGGTGTTGTCGTCACCACGGTGACGTCATCCGGGTGTTGTCGTCACCGTGGTGACGCCGTCAGGGTGTTGACGTCACCGCACGTTGTACCCTGTTCCACGCCGTCCGGGTGTTGTCGTCACCATGGTGACGCCGTCCAGGTGTTGTCGTCACCTTGGTGACGCCGTCCGGCTGTTGTCGTCACCACGCGTTGTCCTCCGTCCCAAGCCGTCCGGGAGTTGTCGTCGCCATGGGGACGCCGTCCGGGTGTTGTCGTCACCGCGCGTTGTACCCTGTCACACGCCGTCCGGGTGATGTCGACACCGCGGTGACGCCGTCCGGGTGTTGTCGTCACCGCGGTTACGCCGTCCGACTGTTGTCGTCACCGCGCGTTGTACTCCGTCCCACGCCGTCCGGGAGTTGTCGTCGCCATGGTAACGCCTTCCGGGTGTTGTCGTCACCATGGTGACACCGTCCGGGTGTTGCCGTCGCCATGGTGACGCCGTCAGGGTGTTGACGTCACCGCGCGTTGTACCCCGTTCCACGCCATCCGGGAGTTGTCGTCGCCAAGGTGACGCCGTCCGGGTGTTGTCGTCACCATGGTGACACCCTCCGGGTGTTGTCGTCGCCATGGTGACGCCGTCAGTGTGTTGACGTCACCGCGCGTTGTACCCCGTTCCACCCCGTCCGGGTGTTGTCGTCACCATGGTGACACCGTCCGGGTGTTGTCGTCGCCATGGTGACGCCGTCAGGGTGTTGTCGTCACCGTGCGTTGTACCCCGTCCCACGCCGTCCGGGTGTTCCCGTCCCCGCGGTGGCGCCGTCCGGGTGTTGTCGTCACCATGGTGACACCGTCCGGGTGTTGTCGTCGCCAAGGTAACGCCGTCAGGGTGCTGTCGTCACCGCGGTGACGCCGTCCGGCTGTTGTCGTCACCGCGCGTTGTACTCCGTCCCACGCCGTCGGGGTGTTGTGGTCACCATGGTGACATCGTCCGGGTGTTGTCATCACTGCGGTGACACCGTGTTTCCGGTTGTTGTCGTCACCGCGCTGACGCCGTCCGGGTGTTGTCGTCACCGCGCGTTGTACTCCGTCCCACGCCGTCCGGGTGTTGTCGTCACCATGGTGACATCGTCCGGGTGTTGTGATCACTGCGGTGACACCGTCTTTCCGGGTGTTGTCGTCACCGTGGTGACGCCATCCAGCTGTTGTCGTCGCCATGGTGACACCGTCAGGGTGTTGACGTCGCCATGGTGACGTCGTCAGGATGTTCACGTCACCGCACGTTGTACCCCGTTCCACGCCGTCCGGGTGTTGTCGTCACCATGGTGACACCGTCCGGGTGTTGTCGTCGCCATGGTGACGCCGTCCGGGTGTTGTCGTCACCGCGCGTTGTACCCCGTTCCACGCCGTCCGCGTGTTGTGGTCACCATGGTGACGCAGTCCGGGTGTTGTCGTCACCATGGTGACACCCTCCGGGTGTTGTCGTCGCCATGGTGACGCCGTCAGGGTGTTGTCGTCACCGCACGTTGTACCCCATCCCACGCCATCCGAGTGTTGTCGTCACCGCAGTGACTCCGTCCGGGTGTTGTCGTCACCATGGTGACACCGTCCGGGTGTTGTCGTCGCCATGGTGACGCCGTCAGGGTGTTGTCGTCACCGCACGTTGTACCCCGTTCCACCCCGTCCGGGTGTTGTCATCATCGCGGTGACGCCGTCCGGGTGTGGTTCGTCACCATGGTGACACCGTCTGGGTGTTGTCGTCGCCATGGTGACGCCGTCAGGGTGTTCCCGTCACCGCACGTTTTACCCCGTTCCACGCCGTCCGCGTGTTGTCGTCACCATGGTGACGCCGTCCGGGTGTTGTCGTCGCCATGGTGACGCCGTCCGACTGTTGTCGTTACCGCGCGTTGTACCCCGTCCCACGCCGTCCGGGTGTTGTCATCACCATGGTGACACCGTCCGGGTGTTGTCGTCGCCATGGTAACGCCGTCAGGGTGTTGACGTCACCGCACGTTGTACCCCGTTCCACGCCATCCGCGTGTTGTCGTCACCATGGTGACGCCGTCAGGGTGTTGTCGTCGCCGCGGTGACGCCGTCCGGCTGTTGTCGTCACCGCGCGTTGTACTCCGTCCCACGCCGTCCAGAAGTTGTCGTCGCCATGGTGACGCCTTTTCGGGTATTGTCGTCACCATGGTGACACCGTCCGGGTGTTGTCGTCGCCAAGGTAACGCCGTCCGGGTGCTGTCGTCACCGCGCGTTGTACCCCGTCCCACGTCGTCCGGGTGTTGTCGTCACCGCGGTGACGCCGTCCGGGTGTTGTCATCACTGCGGTGACACCGTGTTTCCAGGTGTTGTCGTCACCGCGGTGACGCCGTCCGGCTGTTGTCGTCACCGCGCGTTGTACTCCGTCCCACGCCATCCGGGTGTTGTCGTCACCGCGGTGACGCCGTCCGGGTGTTGTCATCACTGCGGTGACACCGTGTTTCCAGGTGTTGTCGTCACCGCGGTGACGCCATCCAGCTGTTGTCGTCGCCATGGTGACGCCGTCAGGGTGTTGACGTCACCGCGCGTTGTACCCCGTTCCACCCCGTCCGGGTGTTGTCATCACCATGGTGACACCGTCCGGGTGTTGTCGTCGCCATGGTGACGCCGTCAGGGTGTTGACGTCACCGCACGTTGTACTCCGTTCCACGCCGTCCGCGTGTTGTCGTCACCATGGTGACACCGTCCGGGTGTTGTCGTCGCCGCGGTGACGCCATCCGGGTGTTGTCGTCACCATGGTGACACCGTCCGGGTGTTGTCGTCGCCAAGGTGACGCCGTCAGGGTGTTGTCGTCACCGCGCGTTGTACCCCTTTCCATGCCGTCCGGGTGTTCTCGTCACCGCGGTGACGCCGTCCGGGTGTTGCCTTCGCCAAGGGGACGCCGTCAGGGTGTTTACGTCACCGCACGTTGTACCCCGTTCCACGCCGTCCAGGTGTTGTCGTCACCATGGTGACACCGTCCGGCTGTTGTCGTCACCGCGTGTTGTACTCTGTCCCACGCCGTCCGGGTGTTGTTGTCGCCATGGTGACGCCGTCAGGGTGTTGTCTTCACCGCGCGTTGTACCCCGTTCCACGCCGTCCGCGTGTTGTGGTCACCATGGTGACGCCGTCAGGGTGTTGTGGTCACCATGGTGACACCATCCGGGTGTTGTCGTCGCCATGGTGACACCGTCCGGGTGTTGTCGTCGCCATGGTGACGCCATCAGGGTGTTCCCGTCACCGCGCGTTGTACCCCGTTCCACGCCATCCGCATGTTATCGTCACCATGGTGACGCCGTCCGGGTGTTGTCGTCGCCGCGTGTTGTACTCTGTCCCACGCCGTCCGGGTGTTGTTGTCGCCATGGTGACGCCGTCAGGGTGTTGTCTTCACCGCGCGTTGTACCCCGTTCCACGCCGTCCGCGTGTTGTGGTCACCATGGTGACGCCGTCCGGGTGTTGTCGTCACCATGGTGACACCATCCGGGTGTTGTCGTCGCCATGGTGACGCCGTCAGGGTGTTGTCGTCACCGCGCGTTGTACCCCTTTCCATGCCGTCCGGGTGTTCTCGTCACCGCGGTGACGCCGTCCGGGTGTTGCCTTCGCCAAGGGGACGCCGTCAGGGTGTTTACGTCACCGCACGTTGTACCCCGTTCCACGCCGTCCAGGTGTTGTCGTCACCATGGTGACACCGTCCGGCTGTTGTCGTCACCGCGTGTTGTACTCTGTCCCACGCCGTCCGGGTGTTGTTGTCGCCATGGTGACGCCGTCAGGGTGTTGTCTTCACCGCGCGTTGTACCCCGTTCCACGCCGTCCGCGTGTTGTGGTCACCATGGTGACGCCGTCAGGGTGTTGTCGTCACCATGGTGACACCATCCGGGTGTTGTCGTCGCCATGGTGACACCGTCCGGGTGTTGTCATCGCCATGGTGACGCCATCAGGGTGTTCCCGTCACCGCGCGTTGTACCCCGTTCCACGCCATCCGCATGTTATCGTCACCATGGTGATGCCGTCCGGGTGTTGTCGTCGCCGCGGTGACGCCGTCCGGCTGTTGTCGTCACCGCGCGTTGTACTCTGGCCCACGCCGTCCAGAAGTTGTCGTCGCCATGGTGATGCCTTTTCGGGTGTTGTCGTCACCATGGTGACACCGTCCGGGTGTTGTCGTCAACATGGTGACACCGTCCGGGTGTTGTCGTTGCCATGGTGACGCTGTCCGTGTGTTGACGTCACCGCGCGTTCTACCCCGTCCCACGCCATCCGAGTGTTGTCGTCACCGCGGTGACGCCGTCCGGGTGTTGTCGTCACCATGGTGACACCGTCCAGGTGTTGTCGTCGCCATGGTGACGCCGTCTGACTGTTGTCGTCACCGCGCGTTGTACCCTGTCCCATGCCATCCGAGTGTTGTCGTCACCGCGGTGACGCCGTCCGGCTCTTTTCGTCACCATTGTGACACCATCTGGGTTTTGTCGTCGCCATGGTGACGCCGTCCGGGTGTTGTCGTCACCGCGCGTTGTACCCCGTCCCACGCCGTCCGCGTGTTGTCGTCACCATGGTGACACCGTCCGGGTGTTGTCATCACTGCGGTGACACCGTGTGTCCGGGTGTTGTCGTCACCGGGCGTTGTACTCCGTCCCACGCCGTCCGGGAGTTGTCGTCGCCATGGTGACGCCTTTTCGGGTGTTGTCGTCACCATGGTGACACCGTCCGGGTGTTGTCGTCACCATGGTGACGCCGTCCGGGTACTCTCGTCGCCATGGTGACGCCGTCAGGGTGTTGACGTGACCGCACGTTGTACCCCGTTCCATGCCGTCCGGGTGTTGTCGTGACCATGGTGACGCCGTCCGGGTGCTGTCGTCGCCATGGTGACGCCGTCCGGGTGTTGTCGTCACTGCCTTGAAACCGTGTGTCCGGGTGTTGTCGTCACCGCGGTGACGCCATTTGGGTGTTGTCACCTCGGTGACGCCGTCCGGGTGCTGTCCTCGCCATGGTGACGCCGTTCCGGTTTTGTCGTCGCCATGGTGACGCCGTCCGGGTGTTGTGGTCGCCATGGTGACGCCGTCCGGGTGCTGTCGTCACCGCGCGTTGTACTCCGTCCCACGCCGTCCGGGTGTTGTGATCACTGCGGTGACACCGTGTTTCCGGGTGTTGTCATCACTGCGGTGACGCTATTTGGATGTTGTCACCGCGGTGACGCCGTCCGGGTGTTGTCGTCGCCACGGGGACGCCGTCCGGGTTTTGTCGTCACCGAGCGTTGTACCCAGTCGCACGCCGTCCGGGTATTGTCGTCACCGCGGTAACGCTGTCGTGGTGTTGTCGTCGAAACGGTGAGGCCGTCCGGGTGTTGACGTCACCGCACGTTGTACCCTGGCCCACGCCGTCCGGGTGTTGTCCTCGCCATGGTGACGCCATCAGGGTGTTGTAATCACTGCGTACAAACCGTGTGTCCGGGTGTTGTTGTCACCGCGGTGACGTGATTTGGGTGTTGTCACCGCGGTGACGCCGTCCGGGAGTTGTCGTCGCCATGGTGACTCCGTCAGGGTGTTGACGTCACCGCACATTGTACCCCGTCCCACGCCGTCCGGGTGTTGTCGTCACCATGGCGACGCCGTCCGGGTGTTGTCGTCGCCATGGTGACGCCGTCCGGCTGTTGTCTTCACCGCGCGTTGTACTCCGTCCCACGCCGTCCGGGTTTTGTCATCACTGCGGTGACACCGTGTGTCCGGGTGTTGTCGTCACCGCGGTGACGCCATCCGGCTGTTCTCGTCACCGCGGTGACACCGTGTGTCCGGGTGTTGTCGTCACCGCATGTTGTACCCCGTCCCACACCGTCCGGGTGTTGTCGTCACCGCGGTGATGCCGTCTGGCTGTTGTCGTCACCGCGCATTGTACTCCGTTCCACGCCGTCCGGGTGTTGTCGTCGCCATGGTGACACCGTCCAGGTGTTGTCGTCACCATAGTGACACCGTCCGGGTGTTCTCGTCACCGCGGTGACACGGTGTGTCGGGGTGTTGTCGTCACTATGGTGACACCCTCCGGGTATTGTCGTCACCGCGGTGATGCCGTCCGGGAGTTGACGTCACCGCACGTTGTACCCCGTCCCACACCGTCCGGGTGTTGTCGTCACCGCGGTGACAACGTCCGGGTGTTTCGTCACTATGGTGACGCCATACAGGTGTTGTTGTCACCACGGTGACGCCATCCGTGTGTTGTGACCGCGGTGATGCCGTCCGGGTGTTGTCGTCACCGCGGTGACGCCGTCCGGCTGTTGTCGTCACCGCGCGTTGTACTCTGTCCCACGCCGTCCGGGAGTTGTCGTCACCATGGTGACACCGTCCGGGTGTTGTCTTCCCATGGTGACGCCGTCCGGGTGTTGTCGTCACCGCGCGTTGTACTCCGTCCCACGCCGTCCGGGTGTTGTCGTCACCGCGGTGACGCTGTCCGGGTGTTGTCGTCACCATGGTGACACCGTTCGGGTGTTGTCGTCTCCATGGTGACGCCGTCAGGGTGTTGACGTCACCGCGCGTTATACCCCGTTCCACGCCCTCCAGGTGTTGTCGTCACCATGGTGACGCCGTCCGGGTGTTGTCGTCACCGCGGTGACGCCGTCCAGCTGTTGTCGACACCGCGCGTTGTACTTGGTCCCACGCCGTCTGGGTGTTGTCGTCGCCATGGTGACGCCGTCCGGGTGCTGTCGTCACTGCGCGTTGTACCCCGTCCCATGCCGTCCGGGTGTTGTCGTCACCATGGTGACACCGTCCGGGTGTTGTCGTCGCCATGGTGACGCTGTCAGGGTGTTGACGTCACCGCGCGTTGTACCCCGTTCCACGCCGTCCGGGTGTTGTCGTCACAGCGGTGGACGGCGCTGCACGGGGTACAACGCGCGGTGACGACAACACCGCGACACACGGTGTCACCGCGGTGACGACAACACCCGGACGGTGTCACCATGGTGACGACAACACCCGGACCTCGTCACTGCGGTGACGACAACACGCGGACGGCGTGGGATGGGGTACAATGCGCGGTGACTACAACACCCGGACGGCGTGGGACGGGGTACATCGCGCGGTGGCGACAACAACCGGACGGCGTGACCGTGGTGACGACGACCCCCGGATGGCATGGGACGGGGTACAACGCGCGGTGACGACAACACCAAAGAGCCTCTGCTCCACAGGAGCCCCCGAGCTGCTCCTCGGCCCTGCTCATGCCTCCTTTTCCCTTGCAGACCAAGCTCCCCTTCACTCTGGCTGCTGCCAGGAAACTCTGGGCATGAGGACTCCGGCCCTGGACTCTTTTGTGGATTTTTTTTCTATGTAGTGTCACAGTAGTTTTTGGTTGTTGTTGATATTGTTTATATTGTTTTTGATATTGTTGTTGTTACTGTTAATGATATTGTTGTCATTATTGTTGTTTTTGTTATTCTTTCTTGTTCTTGTTTAAATATATATTCCTGTATCATTGCTCATATGTTGCCTGTTTTTCCCAAGTGAGCTCAGGCACAAAAAACCATCCCCACCGCAGGTCTGTGTGTGGAGCCCTGTGTGCACCAGGGGCATGGGAGCAACAGCAATAAATTCCTTCCTGGACTTCCATTCACATGTGGCCCTGGGGATGTGCAAAGGGAAAGAAGCCTCAGCCCCACCACGGGGCAGTTGTCAAGTTCTCCAGGTGCCGCACACAACGTGTCTCCATAAGGCCCAAACCACAGGCAAAGGGAAGCTGTTGTGCCCCAGGGACATGGGCTCTGGAGATGCAGGGCCGACCTGTCCGAGCCCCTGGGGGACACACTTGGCAGCCCGAGGAACAGGGACCAGGTCACCAAGGAAGGTCATCCAGTTCCACAGTGACTCTGGCATTTCCTGTGCAGGGCCCATTTGCTCTGCTCATAGTGTGGGACACTCGTGTCCTTGCGCTGCCTACAGACTTTCCCAGCCTTTCCGTGGCCTGAGCTGCCTGCCATTTCCAGCACAGAGCTCCAGGAAGGCCCGTGCTGAGCACTGCATGTGAGCGCTGGGCCAGAGGAGCTGCCCTTGCCAAGGGGCCCTCCCTGTGCGCAGGGCTCAGAGCGCAGCAAAGCAAGCTGCAAGCTCCCTGCCATGCAGAGAAGGCAGGAGCTGCCAAGAGCAGGGCCCCGCGCTGCAGGGCCGCGCGAGGGCAGAGCGTCTCCCACAGCTGCTCTCTGCCCTGCACCAGCTTCCAGAGGCACCTTTGTCCCCAGGGTGCAGCTGGGCCCTGCGTGCAGCAGCCGCCCAGGTGTCCACATGCAGGGGGAAGGTGTCCTTCCCTCAGCACCACAGAGAACACGTTTGCCCCATCCTCTTTACATTCTCCCCTCAGCCAGTTGTACATGTGGAGGAGATCCCCTCTCAATCTTCTCGCTTAGTCTTTCCTCATAAGAGAGATTTTCGAGGCCCTTAATCACACGGTCACCTTCCGTATGGAACTGGTCGGCTCTGGGCTCCTGGCTCTGGAGAGCCCGGGAGAGGTGAAACGGCCTCCCAGGCCTTTGGGGCCCTTCCGATGTTGACCAGCTGTGTGGACACAAGAGTCTGGGTCACTGTGGCCATCTGCTGCTGTTCACTCCTCAGTCTGGATGACAGAAGGAAATTGATGCATGGCAGTTTTGAGCACATACTCGGTCATAGATTATTATAAAAACTCTCAGATTTAACTATGGTTGTTCATTCTTTTTCTCTGTTCCTTTTTCTTTTTCTTTTTCTCTTGCTTTTCCTTTCTCCTTTTCTTCTTTTCCTTTTCTTTCTCTTTCTCTTTCTCTTTCTCTTTCTCTTTCTCTTTCTCTTTCTCTTTCTCGTTCGTGTTCTCGTTCTCTTTTCCTTTCTCTTTTCCTTTCTCTTTTCCTTTCTTTTTCTCTTTTTCCTACTATTTTCTTTTTTTATTTGTATTCTTTTTTATTATTATTCTGTTTTTCTTCCTTTTTTTCCATTACTTCCATTGCTCTGCCTTCCATTCCTTCCTTTGTGATTTGTTCCATCACTCCCTGGACATGAAGGGAACCTCTGAAGCCACACCCAGAAAGGAACAATGTTTCTTTTGTAGAAATGTGTATCCATTCCAATGCCAGGCAGTGGTGTTTCTTGTGCCCTTCTGGAGTTGGGAATGAGAGTGTGGTGTCTGGCAAAACCAGACAGGTAAGGAGGAAGAGGATGTTGTTGGCAAATTGCAGCATATGATGCACATGGACTCAAGTGTAATGTACCAAAGACCTTCTCTTGAGCATCAGATACAAGTTATATACTGTACTGTCCGGGATATAATTCCTTATTTGCAAAAAGCACGTGAAGATGGTTGCTAAATGAGCCAACAGTCTAACTGATTACACACAAGGTTATCCCATCACCTATGGATTCGTGGTCTTGCAGATGCCAGTAATCAGCTGGCTCCGTGCCATCTCCAATTACTCCCTGAAGTAAGTTTTGCATGGGAACAGCGAAGGGAGGTCCAGTATTCACTGGTCCTTCAAGGTCATGGGAGAGCGCTGTTCCATCTCAAGCTGCACCGTCTGCCACGGCTCCCCCTGTTTTGTTTAGCCAGGCCGCTGACAAAAGGAGCTGCCCTGATTTGGGCTGCTGACAATTCCCCGTGCCAACAGCCCTGCAGCTGCTTGGGAGCCTCTCAGAGCCCTCCGCGCACGTCCCGCACCAGCCCCTTCCCAGCAGCTGCGCTCTGCCTCGCAGGGGCACTGCGGCATGCCAGGAAGCAAGATTGGCCAGCAGCAAGATGCTCCTCTGGACTCCAGCACTTTGGTGGCAGGGGTTGCGCTGCTTGCTTTTGGAGGGCTTTCCTATGCACGAGGGAACACCCGATGGAACCGCGGATATCTCCTGCTCCTTCTGCCCTTGGTTTTCCCGCCTTACCCAAGAGCTGGGAATTCACCTCTGTTAGCAAGTGAGCATTGTAGCCCAGTGCTGGGCAGAGCTGCAGCAGCTGCAGGTCCCTGCTTCTGCTGAGGGCACATTTGTGCCTGCTCTGCCCTCTGCAGCCCTAAGAAGCCGTGGCAGGGGCAGCAGTGCAGGAGTTGCACCAAGGCTGCTCTCAGCCACAGCACATGGCACCTGCAAGGTGCGCGGCAGGACAAGAGAAGGAGCCCAGCAGCACCAGGGGCTCCCAGGTCACCACCAACTCACAAGGGCTCTGCTGAGAACATGCACACCTGGTCCCAGGGCACAACTGCCCTTCCTGCACAGCGTGCTAGCCAGGAACACGTCTCAACCATGCAAAACAAAACTTTCTTGAGTCCATTGGGCTGTAAGGGCAGGAGGAGATGAGGGAAGAAAGATCAAGGCGTTCAAGGCTGCTTGCAGGGGTGGAAGCAGAGACCCAAATGAAGCCTGCCCTCTGGACAGGCAGCCGCCAGCAGCACCATGGGGCTGTGTGAGGAGCCCTCCTTGGCACCCAGCAAGCCCAAGGCCACGCACTGCTCTCCGCCACCAGGCTCAGCAGTGCCAGGGGGAGTCCAGCACACACAGACCCTTCCTCACGGCGGCCCCCCTGGCCCCTGCCGCTGTCCTCCTTCCCCCCACGCAGCAGTGGAACATCCCAGAGGGGCAGTTATCGCCACGGGAACACGGATGCTTCCCAGGGCTGCGCCTCACACTGGCCCCAGCGCCGGCCACGCAGCAGCAAGGCCAGGTGAGCAGCAGGGTTGAGCAGCACCAGGGGCCACCCGTGGTGGCCACAAGATGCAGGGGACCTGTGGGGCTGCAGGGCAGCCTGGGGGCTGCCTTCCAGGGGAGGCCCCAAAGGCACCGCGCGACCCTTGGCACTCATGGCTGCGAATGTAAACATTTCCATTCGGTTTCAGACTCAAGACAGTGAAAGAAAATGGAGAAATGTGAAGTTGAGGACATGGAGTGGGAGAGCTCTGTGCAGGTACTGTGCGTGCAGGCAGAGGCTGTGCGGGGACGGTTGGCGCTTGGCTCTGCGAGAGCAGCCGCAGGGCTGGTGGCAGAGGTGGCAGGGAGCTCTGGCAGGCCTGGGTGCTGGGGCAGAGCTGCGCCAGGGCCAAGAGCGGCCAAGGCCTCGGGGGCTGCTGCCTGAGCCTGGCGCCCTGGCTCTGTGCACCGCCTGCCCCGTGCACGCAGGGGACACAAGGCCCCGCGCAGAGAGCCACATCTGCCACCATGACTGTCCCCACAAGCTCCCCTGCTCTCTTCCAGACTCTGGGAGGCCAAGGCCTGGGCAGCTGCAGTTGCGAGGAGGCAATGGAGTGGGAGAGCTCCAGCTGCAACATCCAGGTATTGCCCCTGCTTCTGGTTGCATCAGGAGAGCTGGGGTTGGGCCTGGCGCCTTCCCTCTTTCCTCTTTCCAAAATCAGGAAGAGAGGTCCTGGGGACCAGGGAGCACCGGCTCTGGGACCTGCCCTGCAAACGCCTCTTGCTGTCTTGCAGGCTCTGTGCTGGCCATGCCAATCTCCTGCCAGGGCACCAATGACGGCAGCGCTGCTGCCAAAGAGCCCGCGCAGCCGCCAAAGAGCCTCTGCTCCACGGGAGCCCCCGAGCCGCTCCTCGGCCCTGCTCATGCCTCCTTTTGCCTTGCAGACCAGGCTTCCCTTCACCCTGGATGCTGCCAGGATGTGCTGGGCACGAGGACTCCAGCCATAAGCTTTTATTTGGATTTTTCTGAAGATTCTTTTATAGCAGTATTTGTTCTTGTTCATATTGTTGATATTATTGTTGTTAGTTTTATTTATGTTGTTTTTGTTATTGTTGTTGTTATTGTTTATTATATTGTTCTTTTTTATTATTGTTTAAATATATATTCCTCTATCATCGCTTAAGTGTTGCATGTTTTATCCATGTGAGCTCAGGCATTAAAATCACCCCCACTGCAAGTGTCTGTGTGTAGGCCCAATATTCCAAACACTAGGGGCAAGTCAGGACCAGCAAAAAGTCCCTTTGGACTTCCCTTCACACGTGGTTCTGGGGATGCCACAGTCCCTTTTCCGTCTTTTTCTTATTCTCTTTTCATCTTTTTCTCTTTTCCTTTTCTTTTTCCTTCTCCTTTTTATTCTTTTTCTCCTTGTTTTTTTTCTTTTTCCTTTTTTTCTCTTACTTTCTTTTTTATTTTTCCTTTCACTCTTTATTTTCCTTTTCCTTTTCCCCTTTCCTTTCCTTTTCCTTTTCCTTTTCCTTTTATTTATTCTTATACTTTTTCATAGAATTATAGAATCATATAATGCTTAAGGTTGGAAGGGGCTCTAGAGGTCATCTAGTCCAACCCCACTGCACACACAGGATCACCTAGAGCACGTGGCACAGAACTGCATCCAAGTATGTTTTGAAGATCTCCAGAGAAGGAGACTCCACAATCTCTCCAGGCAGCCTGTTCCAGTGCTCTGGCACCCTCACTGTCAAGAAATTTTTCCTTAAGTTCCTGTGGAACTTTGGTGCTTCAGTTTGTGGCCATTACCTCTAGTTCCACCAGTGGCCACCAGTGAAAAGAGACCAGCACCATCCTCCTCACTCCCTCTCTTGGGGTACTTATAGATACTGATTAGATCCCCTCTCAGCCTTCTCTTCTCCAGGCTGAACAGGCCCAGCTCCCTCAGCCTCTCCCCATAGGGCAAATGTTCCAGGCCCCTCATCATCTTTGTAGCCCTGTCATCCTGTGTCAGAAACGTCATCGCTGCTGCAGGCACACAGCACCTTTGGGTGCAGGGACCCTGCTCTGAAGTGCAGACCTCTCACCCTGTCTCGAACCTCTCACCCACCTGGGAAGGTGATGACCCGGCTTCACATCACTGCTGTTTCTGTTGGGGAAGGCAGCAGGATGGATGCCCTGCCCTTAGGTGGTATGTTAGAGAATCCCTGCTCTCAAGCAGCTCCTCTTCCTCTGCACTGCAAAAGCCAGGAGAAAGAAGAGAAAAATGCTGCCACCCATGGGGTGTGATGGGTTCTTATGTTCCCTTCAAGAAGCTCTGTAGCATTGTCCTGTAAGCACAAACTCACCATGTCAAGAGCTGTGAAGGTCTCCTCTGTCCTGCCACTCCACACTGCCGTTCCCCTCTCGCTGGCTTCTCTCCTCTGCTGTCCGCAGCACCAGGCAGTGCCCGCAGCCTTACTGCTCTTGGCACAGGAGCTGCTCCTGCACTCTCCTGTCTCTGGGCAGTGCTGACAGGCTGCCACGAGCTGCCTCCGTCCCAGGAGCCTGGCGCTGCCCAGGAGCAGAGGCCCAGCTGAACTCATCAATTTCTCTGTCCCTTGTGCTTCCTCCTCCTGGGAAATGTTCACTGGAATAGACTGAAGTAATCACCTGTTGTCTCTTCCCATTGAGTGGAAAACGACTATTTCCAACATTGCAAGTTCTTTCATCAGAGAATCACTACCTATGAGAGATAGAAATTTGCTCCTGTGGAACACCCGATTCTCATCGCTGAACTAGGCAGGACGCTTAGTCAGAACAAGAGGGAGCTCCTCAGCACATGGTTCAGGGATCGACTCAGATGTGTCAGTCTGGGCATCTCATGCTGATCTAGAAGCCCCTGGCATGAAGTGGGATTCATAAAACTCCTGTGAGCTCCACAGGCAGCTTGTGTGATTCCCCTTGCCACAACTGAAGTGAGCACAACACAGAGGTCTGCAAGAGAGCTCCTTGTCTAGGCTGCAATTGCAGTCACTGGAGATGGAGGATAAGAGTCAGTTGATCACACACAAACACTCCCTGATGACAGTCCAAAAAACTGAGGAGGTCCAAGGCATGTGCCAGTGCCCACTTGCTCTGATGCGGCTCCTGGGAGACCTGCATCATCCTAGAGGATCAGGGTGGGGGCCAATGGGGAATTGCATTGCTCATCTGAGATGACCCCAGATGCCAAATACAATGGCAGCCCCAGGAACTATAGCACTAAGATTATAGCACTAAGAAGCAGCTCTGGTAATTCAGTGCAGATCCTTGATTTGATGGCATAGAAAAGTGCTGGCAGGGCCTTGTCAGATGCTTGAGGTGTTCAGCACAATCACGTGCCTCTGGCAAATGCAGCAGGGCACCTGCAGGAAAATCATGTGCCCTTGGAGTGACTGCTGGGCAAGTGTCCCAGGGCATCCTGCGTTTCCGTCCCGTACCCAAACAAAGACATTCCAGCACTGGCTCTAGGGAAAGCCCATCCCGTCTACATCCAGGGTGCTGCATAAATGGGAGGCACTCCGGCCCCACCACGTCTCTGCTCCAGTCTCTGCCCTCTCAAACCCTTCTAGCTCTCCTCTCCTGAATTTCTGCCCACTCCGCCAGATGATATGAACAAGGACTGGGCTAATGAGGGCCTCAGAGTGGATGGAGCACTGGCTACCAAGGCCTAGGGACTTCTTCAGCAGCACCTTTACTTTCCTAGAGATTGCTTCAAGAAATCTACCATCTTGCCCCATCCCTCAGGATAGGCAGGTGTGACAGTCACAAATGGTTCATATGCCCACCTACAGCACCTGCACACATACACCCATGGTCCCTACAGCACTGCCCTGGCCTTTGGGTGCTTGGCACTCCCTGGATATCCCCTTTCCCCTGCTTATTGGCTTGATGGGGCCAGCAAAGGTGCTGCTGGTGCTGTCAAAAGGCAGAGTGGGCAAAGGCACTTTTGGAGCTTCTGCATAACCTGCTGGTCTGTCCGTGGGCTTTGGAGTCTTCAGCCAGTGCCATTGTGGTTGCCTTTGCTCTGGAACAGAGCAGTGAAGCACAGATTATGCCTCCAGCAGCAGCATCCCTGCACATCTGGGCATGCACTCATGCAAGAAGGAGAACGTGTCCTAAATATTCATGATTTAATTCTGCATTTCATATACTATAATTCATATTGCTTTCATGTACCCTCATACCAGCTTATTACAAGATGAAATTGGAGAGGACAAATAGCAAGGGTCTTTCTCGCTCTCCTCCCCTTTTTTTCTCTTCTTTTTCATTTTATTTTTTCAGTAGGATTTGGAGGACGACATGGAACTGAGCCCACAGCAGGGCAGCAAGGCTGCAGGTTGTCACATTTCCTTTGGATGGAGACTCTTCCCATCTGCCAGCCTGATGGTCATCAACCAGGTGGCCAAGCCGGTGAGGAGAGCTTTAAACTGGGAGTGACTCAGGAGAGAAGAAAACTTCCGCAAGAGTGAGGAAGTGTTGGGCTGGGAAGGCAAGGAAAGGTGCAATTGATGTGAACAAAGGAACCCCTGGAGAGAGCAGTGGGATGCAGGGAGCTCTGCATAGGGACGGACAGAGAGCCTGTCAGGATTGTAGGGATGAGGATTAGTGGGCAGAGCAACAGAGGTGGCCTTGTGTAGATCTTTACTATGGATCTCTAGAAAGGCATCATGATGGGATCCCCATGGTTTTCACCAAGACATTGTGATGGCGTCTTTCTCCATGGTTTCCACCAAGGCATCATGATGGGGTCTGCCATGGTGTCCAGCAGGGTGTGAAGATAGGGGCCCCATGGAAACCACCAGGGCTTTGTGATGGCAATGGTAGCATGCCCATAAGGCCATTGTGAGCGGGTGGTCCCCATTATGATCATGTTCTTGTTGGGGACCAAGGCCCCAGGCCCCCCACTCTGAGGAGAGCAACTCCATTAGGAGGGAGCAGCTCTCCTTGGTGCCAGTGTCAGGGCCCCACGAGAAGATCCTGAACATGGACAAGGAGCGGCAGGCGAACGCAGCCCACAGATGGGCTCTCAGGCTTGCAGGAGAGCAGGAGCGAGGTGAGCAGTGGGGCTGAAAGGAGAGGCAGGCAGCAGGGATGGCACCAACACAGAGAGCACAAGGATGGTGTCGAAGGGGAGCTGGGATGAGGGGGGAGTTATGAGCTCTTCTGGGGAGAGCTCATATATTCCTGGCCCTGAACATTACTTTAACTGAGGTAGATTTAGTTTGTGCAAAACTGGCCCCGCTAAAGCAGAGCATTTCCTTGAAGCTGGTCTCCTGCCTTTCTGCACCAGGCGGGAGAGGACAACACCACCGAGTGTGATGTGCTCTGTGCAGAGAGTGAGGGGTGGCAGGGACAGCTGTGGGCAGGGATGCTTCTCTGAGCGCTGGGCTCTGAGTGGGACAAAGAAACCTCCTATTTAGTGCTATAGGCCTGATAATAACAGAAATGTTTAGAAAATGTCTTCAAAAACAAAGCTAGAATGAAATTAAGAGAAAGAATTAAAGCAAATAAATGCTTTGATTTACCTTCCACCTTTATTCATTGTTCTGTTTTAGCACACTAGACTTTGGCATGATCTTTTTTTCTTGAAAAGGAAAATGATTTTCAGAACTGGGTGGGATGCAGTCCCAGAGTCCTGGACAGCCATTACACATGCTGTGGTCCCCTGTCCCCAGCCTCCCTCTGCAGCTCTGAGGGGCTCTGCTCTCCTGCAGGTCCCTGCAAGAGCTCTCAGGCCCACGCAGGTCACTCAGAGACACTGGGACATCTCCAAGTCCCGCTGGGTGCTGGTACTCAGACACTTGAGCTCTACCTGCAGAGATGAAGGACTGTTTTAAATGTTTTCCAGTGATCAAGGAGTGGAAATCTTCAGGAAGTTTCTCAATCTGCTGTGAAGAACTATTTATCTGCCCTTGCCTTTTAATTTTCACTGCTCTCTGTTGGACTGTAGAGGAAATCTCTGTGATCACTCCCATATTTTCTATGTCTTGAATACATTAATCATTTCTGCATCTCCCCTGGGCAGCCCTTCTCCCAGCACAGCACTCACCCCCACTCCAGGCATGTTCTGCCCCTGGAGGTCTCCTGTGCTCCATGGTGGCTCCATATCCCCTTCCAGAAGGATGGGCGTCTGTCCCAGCTCTGTAACGAGCGGGACTGTCCTCAGAAGATCCCTCCTGAGCACTCACCCTCTCCAGGGCACTGGGCACCCACAAGTGGCACCTGAATCCAGGCCTCTTTCCCTAACACTTCACTCTAGGAGCTGTTGACCTTTGGCCCATGCAAAACCCAGAGGTTTCCAGGGGGTATTTTTGAGGGCTATTCCCTGTTTCCATTCTTACTTCCCGCTTTGGAAGAGGAGCCCAGTCTTCAAGTACAGACAAGAGAGAATCCTCTTTTACTACTAGAGAGGCCAGTTCTGACCCAGTGTGGGGCAGATTGACAGAAGGGCACTGAGACAGATCAAGTGGGTTTGTGCCTATCGAGGAGAAAGATGAATTTAGATATATGTGTAGAAATATGCTTATTAAACACAGAACAGCCAAAACACCGCTGTTACCTAAAACAGCTATGAAATCACTTTCAAAGACTGACGTGCAACAGGTGTGCCCCATAATTAGAATGAGAGAGATGTGGTGAGATCATCTGAATGGCTACATTCCTTCAATGACAGCATGGAATTCTTGAGGAAATGCTATGTTGAGTGGATAGCTTGGATACATGGAGCTCTTCAATAGGATGAACCAAAGAAAGCAGCTCTGAAGGGTGGAGGACCTCAGGAAAGGCAGCCATTAAGTAAGCATCTGTTAAGAAGAAGAATGCTCCATACAAACAGTTGGTAAAATTAGGAAACATCTCTGGAGCCCAGCTTGACTAAACAGGGAACTGGCATGTGGTCTTCCAGTCAATCAGGCAGCATGTGGAAAGGGGAGGAAGAGAGAGGCTGCAAAGGAGGAAGCCAGAAATATTGTCCAGCAAAGTAAGGATGGTTTGAGGAAAGCCAAATCTCCCTGCTCCTGCTTCAGCGAGAGTAAAAGAATGAAGAAGGAAAATGTGGGCTAATGGCTGAATGGGATTGGGATTCTAGCAAGTGCAGCCCTGCTTGGCTTCAGTCAACCTTCACCAACAAAGTGAAGCCTGAGAAATGTCTGAAAGGGGCAACTGGAGAGGTCACTTCTCTGTCCCTGCCCTGGCAAGTACGCGCCCTGGGCAGACCTATGGGGTTGCCTGGGGTTGGGTCTTGGTTTGAGGGTTTGGCGTTTGGCAAGACAGGATCAAAGTCCTGTGGGATGAAATAATAGCACAAAGTCTGAGCACAGGTTGAGATGAGGGTGAGTCTCAGCTCCATGATAACTGCTGTGGGGTGCTCTTTGGGTAAAAGTGGGATAGAGGACAGTCTATGGCAGAAGACAGTCTTCCTCCTGGAGGCACCAAAGCAGGCTCGCTGTTCTTCAATTCCTCAGCAGAGTTTCATGCCCTGTGCTGCTTAAGATAGAGATGATAGGCCAGAAAAGAGGAGCCCTTAACACAGATACTCCTGAGAACTTTATCTAGGAGTCTGCTTCCTGCCTTAATTCATGAAATTAATTTAATTCCATGGTGAAAGTAGTGCATGGACATGGTGCTGCCAAATTAGCAGAATGAAAATGTATTTCATAATGTTAAAGACTGCCTGAAGTTTTGGAAAAGGCAATCTTTGTTATTCTTTGGGAATGTTCTCACTTATGACTATAATCTGCTTTAGGGGATTGATTCCATTTGATCACATAGAGAGGCTCGTGCTGCTGGAGATGCTCTGGGTTCATTGTATTCCCCTGCAGTGCTGAAAATTTTGCAGGTGTCTCCTGCAGGCCCTTAGCTTGTCATTAGGAAATATATCTGAAACAAAAACTCTGTTAAGAGCACTTATTTCCCTCCTTTGACTAGAAAGGAAAGTCCAGATAACTGGATTTGACAGAGACATCTGTCCAGATGGGGTCTGACATTGGGTGGAATCTGCCTCCTCATATACACCCTTTCACCAATCCCTCACATATCTCTACAAGCCCGATTAAGCTGAACTTTTTGAAAGACGGTTTTGATTCAGATGGTCTGCAGATCTGCACTTTCCTTTTTTTTTTTTTTTAAGTCTTCCTCCTCCCCTTGCTCTTTATCATTCAGACATCTCTCAACTCTTCACTTGCTGCTTTGATCTTCAGGCAGTCTTTTCAGGAGTCTCTTGTTGTCTCTTAACCAGCTCCTTTACCATGTGTCTATCCAGCCTTTTCTATCTAGTTGTGAAAAACAGTTCAAGGAAGGTTATTCCTTGTAGGCTGTGGAGCTCCTTGGAAGCAATCAGGACTCAACCTGCAATTGAGAAGTGTGTTTTGTTTCCTATTGACACAAGATCCAAGTTATTTTATTTCATCACACTTAACACTTCTTCCTGTTTGCCATTAGTTCACGTGGGAATTTGGTGCACATGAGCTATAACATTCAGTTCCTGGAATGGAAAAACAGTTTGATTTTAAGCAGAGTGATCTGAGTCCCCAGTGGCTGATGAGGGAACTGGCAGGGCTGGGAAGCTGGGCAGGAAGCTTCTGTATACAGGTCTCCCCTCAGAAATACTGCTTTTCACACATGTCCAGACTTCATTGGGAGGCACTCTATGAAGCGGAGAAAGTGCATGCCTGATTCAGAAAATGGAAAAAATTAAGAAAGCTGAAAAAAAACCAGCTATCTTTCTTTTTCAGGTGCTCAGTGAGATCTGCCTAATTTTAATACACTCCATTCCAATTAGCTACAGCAGACTTGAAGATTGAAGAAAATTATGGCAAGAATCATGGCTCCTCAGTGATTTTGCATTTCACTGATCCCTTGGGAGTAGTTGGAGCTGAGCCCACGAACCTTTGATGCTGAGAAGAGTCTGAAGAAACTTCTCAAGAAGTTCAAGTCAGAAGCACATCCTTAAGTTTCTTGGAGGGTTAATGGGTCCCACTGTGATTCATTACCAAGGAAAGCCTCCCCAGGGGCTGATTAGAGCAGAGAGTTGAAAGCCATGATTGCAGATAGGAAAAGGCAACGTGCAGGTTCCTCTGATGCCAAGTCAACCCTTCATGTGTGTTATCAAGCAGAATGACCAAATAGAGGTGCCCAGTCCCTGAGTACGGACATCCTTTCCACCATGCTTTGCCCAAGGCTTTTGGTTGGAGCAGTGTGGGAGTGTTCAAGGCCTAGGGCAGGACACTGATACAGGGCACCTTGTGTGCCTGGGGGAAAGCAGGCACAGAGGCCCTGTTGCCAGAAGGAAGAAGTGTCTTCTCCTAGGCCTCAATGGCAGACACACCAGCCATGACCAAGAGGACATAGACCTAGTTCTTGAGGAGGTTTTTGTCACTGCCCTCGGCTGCCTCCTCCTTGGCCTCTCCTACATTTTCGCATGCCTGTGCCTGTTTCCCTGAAGCCTGTAGACACCCAGGCTTCTTCCACACCTTGTTCTCACCCCAGCATCTCTTTATCTTTTCCCATGTCTCTCTGTCCTTGGTGACTGTTCTTTGGAGGCATGGCTTGATCTCAGGTCCAATCCAGGTGACCTGCTGCACCACAGTACTGCTCTTAAGTGACTTTTCTCTTTTATTCAAGTTAAGTCTGTATCTCAAGCTGCAGTTGGTGGTTCTTTCCCCTTCTCAAACTCTTTCCCACTACCAGAACAACTTCCATCATCCCTGAAACCACCCTGCAGGCAGTCACAGCCTCCTACTCTCTTCCCATTAGGTGTGGCACTTGAGCAGGCTAAAGCAGCTCATGGTCCTCAGCTTCTCTATGCAGGCCATGTGCTTACCAGGCCTGAAAAGCAACCTCACAACAATAGAAAGGCTTGACTCTGGGGAGGCCATGTCAGGTGCTGACCCACAGGCTAAAAGAAAAAATAAAAAAAATTAAAAAAAAAAGATTTTTTTTCCGCAGAACCCTTAACTTCTTTGCACTGAATAAGCCTGAATCCTCTCCTCACAGGCTGAGCAAGGGATGCTCCAGCCCCCAACCTTCTTGCAGGCCTGAGACTGAACTCACTTCACGTGATAAGCAGAGAGCCCCAGTTGGATGCAGTAGCTAGAGGCACTCTAATCAGTACAGAGCAGGGGGACTCCTGTTCATGCAGTCCAGGACACTCTGGCCTCCAGAGCATGTTGCTGGCTCACATGCAGCTCACTGCCCACAAACGTCCTCCAAAGAGCTGCTGCCCAGCTAGACATTCCTCAGCCCACATCGCTGGGAGGGTTGATCTGTCCTAAGACAGGACCTGGTTTTTGTCCTTATTGTAACATCATCCCTTCAAAGTAGACAATACTATCCTGTGTAGCCAAGCCAATTTCCCAAGGTGTCTTGTAGTTTTAATGTGCATCGGGATGGACCATCCTTGTGCTGGGTGGCTGTGGTCCTTAAAGATCTTCTAGTTTTCCTAAGCTCCACTGCCCTTCAGATTGTCAGATTCCCTCACCTGGAGGGAGTCTACACAAGCTCTCCCCCAGACCTTGATCCACCCCATTCAAGAGCTCCTTCTTTCCGAGCTGTCCCTTCACATCAAGGACATTCACTCCACCCTGCTCTTCCCTGCTAACCTTCCTGCCTGTGGAGCTTGTCCTGTGCCATCACAGTCCTCCAGTCATGTGAGTGGTCTCAAAGCATATCCATTATTCCAACCGTCTTTCAATGCAGTGACAGCTTGTGCCTCTCCATCTGCTCCCCTCTGTGACCCAGGCTGCATGCACTTGTGTGGGATATTGGGGTTGGAAAGCCTCAGCTGTGGCACAGAGAAGAGATCTGCAATGGTGCAACCTGTTACCAAGAGTAAAGGACACTCTGTGTGCAATTGCCAACTTGGCAGTAGGGACATGCTCATGTTGATAGCAGTTGTCAGGGTTATGCTGAAAGGAGATTCCCAGAAAGTGAGCAAAATCTGTAATGCCCGAGGCCAGGGAGAAACAGGAGAGGGATTTGCCTCCTAGGGGTAATTAATGGCACCTTGGGCCTTGGACAGAGGTGAACCCCTCTCCAGAAGGACAAGGTGCCACTGAAGAAGTACCTGGATCTGGGCAGCCTGTGATTTGCCACACTGAGGTCATCATTAGCCCATTTCCCTCATCTAGGTGTGGGAAGAGTTTCCACCGAGGGAGAGCTATAAGGGTGCGGCAACTAGAGTAGAGACCTTGATGTGATGTGGCTCTCCCGTTTATGAAGCATGCTTGGCTGGAGATAAGGAGGACTTTGCCTTAGGCAGTGGCAGCATCCAGTTGATGGGGTCCTGGAAAGAAACCTGCGTCGCTGTAGGCCTCTTGCCAGCAACCACTCCAAAGGGACATGGCTTTACTAAAGGCCCCATGCTGTATTTGCTAGAGACATGGGGTTGTGCAGGACACCCCGGGCATCCCACATGTCCCTGCAGATCTATTTCTGTGTCCCTGAATCAAGTGCCTGCTCTGAATGACAGCAACAGTTGGCAGTGTGTGCATGAGTCTCAGCTGCCTGGTGAGAGTAGCTCTGGTGGCAGTGGGCATCTGTGTGGGTGTTTCAGGTAATGCCTGGAGATGGAGGGTGAGAATGAGGTGGCCACACAGAAACACGTGACGACATTGGATGAGACAGAGGTGCTGCAAGGCATGTGCTAGTGTCTGCTGGCTCTGATGGAGCAGCTGGGAGACCCATATCTTTCTAAATGAGTTGGGGGGCAAGTGGGGAATTTCCGTAGTCATCACAAATGATGCCATATGACCACTACTGCTAGAGCAGCACCCACTATGAAGCTGGGACACAAGTATGCACCTATGATGCAAAATCGTAATGCCATCCTCTCAGGCTCTTCATCCAATGCTATAAAGAGAGACCTGAATCATAGAATCATAGAATCATAGAATGCTTAGGGTTGGAAGGGACCTCTAGAGATCATCTAGTCCAACCCCTCTGCATACGCAGGGACACCTAAAGCACGTGGCACAGGACTGCATCCAAGCGGGTTTTGAAGATCTCCAGAGAAGGAGACTCCACAACCTCTCTGGGCAGCCTGTTCCAGTGCTCTGGCACCCTCACTGTTAAGAAATTTTTCCTTAAGTTCCTATGGAATTTTTGGTGTTTCAGTTTTCGGCCGTTTCCTCTAGTCCTATCAGTGGCCACCACTGAAAAGAGACCATCCCCGTCCTCTGCACTCCCTCCCTTGAGGTACTTATAGACACTGATTAGATCCCCTCTCAGCCTTCTCTTCTCCAGGCTGAACAGGCGCAGCTCCCTCAGCCTCTCCTCATAGGGCAGATGTTCCAGGCCCCTGATCATCCTTGTGGCCCTGCGCTGGACTCTCTCCAGAAGCTCCACATCCCTCTTGTACTGTGGAGCCCAGAACTGGACACAATACTCCAGATGCGGCCTCACCAGGGCTGAGTAGAGGGGCAGGATCACCTCCCTCGACCTGCTGGAGACGCTCTTCTTAATGCAGCCCAGGATTCCATTGGCCTTCTTGGCCACGAGGGCACACTGCTGCCTCATGGTCAACTTGTCATCCACCATGACACCCAGGTCTTTCTCCACAGAGCTGCTCTCCAGAAGGTCGGTCCCCAGCCTGTACTGGTGTCTGGGGTTATTCATCCCCAGCTGCAGGACCTTGCACTTGGCCTTGTTGAATTGCATGAGGTTTTTCACCGCCCAGTTGTCCAGTCTGTCCAGGTCCCTCTGGATGGCAGCGCAGCCCTCTGGGGTATCGGCTACTCCTCCCAGTTTCGTGTCATCAGCAAACTTGCTGAGGGAGCACTCTGTGCCTTCATCCAGGTCATTGATGAATAAATTGAACAGGACTGGACCAAGGACTGATCCCTGGGGGACCCCGCTAGCTACAGGCCTCCAACTAGACTCTGCACCGCTGATCACCACTCTCTGGGCCCTGCCATCCAGCCAGTTCCTAATCCACCTCACTGTCCACTCATCTATCCCACACTTCCGGAGCTTGCCCAGGAAGATGTTGTGAGGGACGGTGTCAAAAGCCTTGGTGAAGTCGAGATAGACGACATCCACCGCTCTCCCCTCGTCTATCCAGTCGGTCATTTCATCATAGAAGGCTATCAGGTTAGTCAGGCAAGATTTCCCCTTGGTGAATCCATGCTGACTACTCTTGAGCACCTTCTTGTCCTCCATGTGCCTGGAGACAACAGCCAGTATGAACCGTTCCATCACTTTTCCGGGGACGGAGGTGAGGCTGACTGGCCTGTAGTTGCCTGGGTCCTCCTTCTTGCCTTTTTTGAAGACTGGCGTGACATTGGCCTTCTTCCAGTCTTCCGGCACCTCCTCCGTTCTCCAGGATCTTTCAAAGATGATGGAGAGCGGCTTAGCTATGGCATCTGCCAGCTCACGCAGCACTCTGGGGTGCATCCCATCAGGGCCCATGGATTTTTGGGTATCGAGTTTCCTTAGGTGCTCTCTGACCCAATCTTCCTCTACCCAGGGCAAGTCTTCCTCTCCACCAGCTTCTTCTCTTGTCTCTAGGGCCTGGGGCTCTAAAGGGCTGCCCTTGGTAAACACCGAAGCAAAGAAGGCATTGAGCAACTCTGCTTTTTCTGTGTTATTTGTAACCAGGGTGCCCATCTCATTCGCCAGCGCACCCACGTTTTCCCTGATCTTCCTTTTGCTGTTCATGTATTTGAAGAAGTTTTTCTTGTTATTTTTAACGTCCCTTGCCAGATTGCGTTCCAGCCGCGCCTTAGCTTTCTTTGTCACATCTCTGCATTCCCTGACTACGTTCCTGTATTTCTCCCAGGGGGCCCGTCCTTTTTTCCACATTCTGTATATCATCGCCTTCTGCTTGAGCATTGCCACAAGCTCCCGGCTCATCCACGCAGGTCGCCTGCCCCCTCTGCCTGCCTTCCTACACACAGGGATGCACTGCTGCTGGGCGTGGAGGAAGTGCCACTTGAAAACTAACCAGCTCTCTTGGGCCCCCCTGCCTTCTAGAGCACTAGCCCATGGGATTCTACCGAGGAGGTCTCTGAAGAGGCTAAAGTTGGCCCTCCTGAAGTCCATCGTCGCAAGGCTACTTACAGCCCTGCCTCCTCCTCGTTGAATCCTGAACTCCACCAACTCATGGTCACTGCAGCCGAGGCTACCCCCTCCTGAAGAGCCATGTCAGATGCCCGGAGCAACCTGCACAACTGCATGTTTCTAGCAGATAGAGCCTGGCACCCCCAGGAAAGCCATGCCCTTTTGCAGTGGTGCTGGGCAAGTGACCCAGGGCATCCCTGGTGTCCCACCCATGCTCAAACAAATGAGTCCCACCTCTGCCTTCAGGCACAGTCTGTGCTGTCCACATCCAACTGTGCTGCTTTAAAGGTCACCACTCATGTCCCTGATCTCCTGAAACCTTCTAGTTCTCTTCCCCCTTACCCTCTTTTCACCATCGGATGACACGAACAAGGACAGTGTTAAAGATTTCCACAGGGTCACTGGATTGTGGCCCAAGCCAGGACTTTTTTCACTGGTACATTGTCCTTCCTGGAGATCAGCTCAGCTCTGCCCCAGGCCCCAAAGTGCTGCAGAGTGAGCTCAGGCAGCAAAACCCTCTCCTGCCAGGGCTGGGTGGCCCAGATCTGTTTCTCCCCTGGCCCTGGGCTCTGCAGGCTTTGCTCTCTTAGTGGTAACCTCCTCTCACCATCACATTGCCACCTGCTCTCCACGACAGCATGCTTGTGCGCTGAAGTGCAGCCACTCTAACTGCTGTGTCCTTGGCCTTTGATATAACAAGCTTGACCATCACCAATCTGTTCTCTGCGCCGCAGCTGAGGCTCTGCGACGGAAACCTGCACAAGTGCGTAAAGTCTGGGGCCGAGAGAGGAGCAGATGGAGGTGCCCATCTGACGGAGACATTATTGCTGTCATAGCTGGGATGTGGTGGAATCTCACATCCAATTCTACAGCCCGTACAGCGGCAGGGTACGAGATCTTCAGCAGAGAGCGGTGGAAGATGAGCAAGGGGGCTGCCCTTTGTGTGAAGGGGCAGCTCAGATGTGTGCAGCTCTTTGAACATGAGGGCTAGGGCTGGGGGGCGAGCTTGTAGGTGACAAGGGCAAGACCACAGTGGGAGTTACCAGCCACCCAAGCAGGATAAGGAGGTGGGTACAGTCTCCTTTAAGCAATGTTAGCAAGTGTGCAGCTCAAAGGGCACCCCATGTGCACACACCCTCTCTGCCCTGGCTCCCAGGTTGTGGGGATAGTTGTTCTCCAGGCCTGGCTGGCTCCTGCAATGACCTTCCAGGAGGTGGGAGAGGGCTGAGGAGGCAGCAGTGCCCTGGTCCCCGGCACATGTCAGCACCTTCACCTTGCAAACCACAGGAGGACTCACGTCCCTCCTCCCCGCACTCCTCCCAGTGGACAACTCCTTCCAGGCTGAGGGCAGCCTGAGGCCTCTTTGTCCACCCAGAGGACATGTCCCAGATGGGCTCCCATCAACACGGCCAGCCGCTTGTTCCCAAATGCCTGTCCCAGGAACCATTCTCTGCAGGGGACTGCTCAGTTGTCACAGCCACAGGCAGTGCAGTGCCAAGAGGATGGCACCAGGCCTTTTCTTCCAGCATTGCCTCGGACAAGCGGCTTGTGAGGGATCCCTTACGCGGTCCTCCTGGGTCCCCAGTGCCTCTTGTGGGAGTGCAGAGCTCTCCCTAGCCTGGACATTCATTGCTTTAGCCCTTTCCCTTTGCATGGCTCCCTTTGAGTTCCTGAGTCTCCATTCACTCCTGAACACATGGAACATGTGCCTTTGGAGATGCCCTGTGCTCTCCTTGAGGCTCTGTTTCCATCTCCATCCCAGTCATTTGGGGGATATGGCCTGGCTGCTGCAGGAACTCTGAGCACCCACAGGTGAGAACTGAATGCAACCCTTCTTCCCTAACACATCATCTATGAGACCATTGCCTGGAGGCCCTGGAAAGCCCTGAGAAAGAAACAGACACTTTGATGGTGAAAGTCCCTGAGCACCTTTCAGAATCTGACTTTGGAAGGAGAGGCCAACCTTCAAGTCCTGCAGTAAGGAAATCCACTTTTATTTGAGCTAAGCCAGGACTGACACAGAGACACAAGGACAGACATATTTACAGCAGGTATGGCAATTACACAGAGTGGGTTCATGCTTCTGGCAAAGTAGGATGCATTCAAAAACTTACGTAAAAAAAATAAAAAAGCATTATAAACACAGAGAGAATGCTCAAAGCACAGAACTATCTGAGATGCATTAGGAACCACTTGTTGGGAAGGACAAGGACCTTATTTCTAGCACCGACTGAGACAGTTTCTTTAGGGCGTTCTTGAGATCCTTGCTCCTCATGCTGTAGGGGAGGGGGTTGACCGTTGGAGGCACCACTGCATACAGAACAGCCAGCACCAGATCCAGAGCTGGGGAGGAGATGGAGGGGGGCTTCAGGTAGGCAAATGTGCCACTGCTGAGAAGCAGGGGGACCACGACCAGGTGCGGGAGGCACATGGAAAAGGCACATGGAATTTATTCCATGGACCGCAGGTACCTGCTGGATCCAGGGCAGCGGGACCTGGCGCAAGCTCCCTGCCCAGTGCAGCCTGGGGGCGGTCAGGACCCCTGGAGAACCCCAGCCCCACAGGGAGCAGCCCTGCACGGCTGGCGCGTTTCCGGCCTATCCTCCACACAGACAGACGTGTCCGCACA
The DNA here is from genome assembly GCF_059628265.1 of Tinamus guttatus. Classification (NCBI taxonomy): domain Eukaryota; kingdom Metazoa; phylum Chordata; class Aves; order Tinamiformes; family Tinamidae; genus Tinamus; species Tinamus guttatus. The sequence continues at coordinate 326,970 of NW_028288571.1, read as the reverse complement.
GTCCATGTCACAGCCCCATCCTCTGATCAGCTGCTCACACTGAGGGGACCTCACAGGCCTTTGGCTGGTGCTGGTTCTGCTGCCGGCCAATCCCGCATGTGGGCAGCAGTGACCTCACAGTGTGCCCTGGAACCTTCAACTGGCTCTGGCCAATCAGCAGCAGGGACAGAGGTGATGTCACAAGAAACCTCAGCAACCCAGAGCCTGCTGATGGCCTCAGGTCTACAGAGAAGGATGTGACCTCACAGTCACCACCGGAGCCATGTCCCTGCTTTTGGCCTATCAGGAACAGGCACAGCAGTGACCTCACAACCAACCACCAGGCCATGTACCTTCTGCTGGCCCATCAGGGACTGGCACAGCAGTGACCTCATAAACATGATCCAAGCCAGGTGCCTGCTGATGGCATATCAGGTACTGAGGCAGAAGCAGCCTTGCAATCGACATTCAAGACATCAGCTTGCAGTCACACAATTGCTCCTTTCCTCTTCTCCCAGGACATTCCTGCTCCTCAGAAAGCCCTTCCTGGGTTGGTGCATCAGTGCTGGCCTGCCTGGCCATTCCTGGAGCTTCCCCTGTGCTCACTACAGGCTCCTGAGCTGGAGGGGCTGCTCTGCAGAGTGAGAGGGCTGTGGTGCCCAGGGCCACAAGGTAACTCCACATTCGCCATAGTGACTTGGGTGGGAAGCAGATCCAGCTGGACAGATGTCACTGAATCTGAAAACCTCCTACCAAGGAGTCTGTGGCCATGGACAGTGCTCTGAGCAATCACAGGCCTTTTCAAATGGCTCAGACTGTGTCTAGGTATGGTACTAGATTCAGACCACAGTTCTCCATTGAAGGTGACATAAACCACTCTCCAGGCTTGCTTTCCATCTCTCATTTCATACATGAAAAAGTGGTGAATGCTTGACCATTCACCACTACCAAGAGCACTGGGCACCCATATGGGAGAGGTGAATCCAGCCCTCATTCGCCAACACGAGACCCCATGAGTTCATCACCTTCAGCCCATGGAGAGCCCTGGAAAGCAAGAGGCCCTTTCAGGGTGGAAATCTTTGAGAAGATTCTTTCCTCCAGCTTTGGAAGAAGAGCTCAACCTGCGAGAACTGCACTGACAGCATCCCCTTTTATTAGAGTGAGGACAGCTCTGATCCAGTGATAGGCTGTGGGCCTCTGGATCAGAGAGCCTGGATTCATCCTCCTGGAGAAGTGGGATGAATTGCAACACTTCTGCACAAACATCCTTATCACAGAGAGAATGCTCAAAGCACAAGAGCAATCTGAGACAAAACAGAAGTCACTTATGAAGAGGGATAGGCAACTTATTGCTGCTGAACACTAGTACCTGTTGGATCAGTTTCAGCAGTGCCTCCTTGAGCTCCTTGTTCCTCATGCTGCAGATGATCGGGTTCACTGCTGGAGGCAGCACTGCATACAGAATGCCCCAGATGCAGAGCTGGGGAGGAGATGGAGGGGAGCTTCAGGTGGGCAAACACTGCAGTGCTGACAAACAAGGAGATTCGGCCAGGTGTGGGGCACACATAGGAAAGGATTTGTTCTGGCCCTGCTCAGAGGGGATTGTCAGCATGACTGTGAAGATCTGCACATAGGACAGGACAATGAAAGCTAATCACACAAAGTCTACAGAAAGAACAACCACCAGGATCCCAGTTTTCCTAAGGTGGGAGTCTGAGCAGGAGAGCTTGAGGATCTGGAGGATTTCAGATGGATTTGCTATTGCAAATGTATTCACAGTGTGCAGGATGGCACAGAGAAAACCATATATCCTCCATCCCAATAAATAAATAAATAAATAGGTAGGAAACTGGAAGCAGAGACTCAAGAAAAGTCCTTAAGTTAAGCTACCACGACTATCCTCTTGAAGAGACCCCTAGCAGATATCCTGGGGATCAGCTCAAGTGGAGAGTAGCCTTAACCCATGGAACACCCTTGTGATGGGGGAACAACCGTGCCCTGATGGGGGTCTTCTGTCACCGGAGCTTCTCCCTGCAGCACCATGGGCGTTTCCCCAGGCAGGCTGAGTGCCGGCCCTCGCGGGTGGCAGAATCACTGCCCTGGCCACGCAGCACCCTGGCGCACAGGGACGCTGCTTTGAATTACTGCCCACGCACACCTGGGTGCTCTCTCCAGGTTCACACTGCTGCACCTTCCCTAGCAGAGGGGAGTCATTATGCCCTGTCCCTCTAAATGTGTGGCTGGGAATCCCTGTTCTGAAGCACCATCTGCTCCAAACGGGAGAAGCTGGGAGAGACACCCTGACACATCCTATTAGCCTGAAGGTGCCAGGTTCAGAAGATCCCTCCAGGAACCACAGCACTGTTGCCCTACAACCAGAAACTTGCTGTGTCTAGGAAGAGCTGGGAAGATTCATCCCTACAGAGAGCTCTCAGCCATCCTCCCATTCCTGACTGCCTTTCACTTATGAGCGACTCATTCCAGCCTGGTGCCCGTGGGCAGTGCCCTTAGTCTTGCTGCTCCTTCAAGAGGAGCTGCTGCTGGGCAGAGCTGTCTCTGCAGCGCCTGCCAGGTTGCCATGGGCTCCTGCAGTCCCAGGAGCCAGGCCCAACTCAGGAGCAGGGACCCAGCTGCAGAAGGGACATTTTCTCTCCCCACTTCACCCTCCAGGTGGTTCTGGGGCTGCACAGCTGACAGTTCCTGAAAGGCAGCAGGTCACCCCGAGCAAATGTCCTCTGAGGTAGTCTAAAATGATCACGGATGGTCCCTCTGTGAGCTTTGGAGACTGAGTACAGTGTTGCAGTTGATGTCATCAGAGGGTGGTTATCTAAGAGAGCGGGATATGTTCTGCTCTGGAAGCCCCTGCTCGCATCGCATAATAGGACAGGATCCCTGCACAGTGAGAAGAAGGGAATTTATTTGCTTGTGCTTCAGGGACTGATTGGAGGACTTAAGACATCTAATGATCACTGAAAAGCCCCAAGAATGGAGCAGGATTCCACTGGTTCCCAAGAATTCCACAAACTGACAGGAGGTGGGAATCCCTTTGCCCAAGTTTTGGGATGTTGGAACTGGGTTTCTGCCTGGGAGCTCCTTATCTAAGCTCCCGCTGTAACCAGTGGAGGTGAAGGGAGGGAGTCAGGGGTACACACACAGCGCCCTTTGAATATTTGAAGGCACAGAGCTGGATATGTGCAAGTATCTGCTTGCCCTGACTGAGCAACCAGGAGACCCATGTCCCTCTAGAGCATCCATTGGGGATTCTCCAGGTGGAGAATCTTCTTGGCCGTCTGAAATGACACTTGATGCCCGCGATCTTTAGAGCTTCATGCAAGAAGCTCAGACCAGACATTACAAAGTGCTTGTGTACCTCAGTGCAGACCCTTGATTTCATGCAATGACAACAGGCCTACTCAGCCATGTCACATGCACAACCACCAAAGTTTCTAGCATATTCAAGAGGGAACCAACAGGAAAATCAGGCCCTTTGCAAGTAGTTAGTGGACAAACACTTGAAGTCTAGTGCTGTGGTGCAACAGGCCGCTGTGGAGGAGTCAATGACTGCATTTGAATTCTTGAATGTTTTGTTCATTCCCCTCTCAGCAAGAGAGGTTCATGGACTCAGTATAAAATATACCAGAGGGCTCATTAAAAAGCAAAAAGCTCTGACAAATCATGTTGCTTCCCGTAATTTTCTTCAAGTCTTGCATGGCTAACTGGAAAGGTTTAGGGAGTGTAGACAAAAGGTGGACATCAATAATAGACAAGTATTTCTGCTTTTAAAGGGTTTTATTGATAATATAATGCAGTTTCCAGACTCAGTAACAGCAACATGCTCCAACTGCTATCAATCCTGAGCGACTCCCAACGAAGCCTGAGCATGCAGGAAAAGCATATCCCAGAGCTCAGGCACTGGATGGACACCCTTCCCCTCCCCTTCACTGAGTGAACAAAGGGTAACAGAAGGAGTCACAATACAGAGACTTTACACTATCCACCTCCTGTGCTGTAAAGGTAATGGTAGAAATTGCCAACTTAAGCAGGACATATGGGAACGGGAGAGCCACACGACTCCTGAGAGGCCTGGGCCATGATGTGGGCAAATGCTCTTCTAGGCGATCCTGGACTTGCCTGTGCTTCTGTGCTAACGTAGGGAGAAATTTCTGATGCAAGACCCTAGAGAAGAGGGATTTTCTTGGATGCTCAGAGCGACCTGAGCAGGACTTGGGGATATCAAACAAAACCCAACCAACCAACACCAAAAGCTCTGCTCTTCCTGGAGACCTTCTGGAACCCTGAGGCTGGGAGCAAGAGGGGAGCAATGGGGAAACAGCCATGGGCCAGACTTCCCTCCATCAGGCCTTCAGCTCCACAAATTGCCACAGCTTCAAGGAAACTCCCTCAAACCAGTATTTCCCATGACCCTGGTGCATAGAGGAAACTGAGCAGACACAGAGGAGACAGGGGAGAGAAAGGGGCGAGACTCTAGGTGTAAAGTGTGGCTCCCTGTGCCATAGATGGGTACTAGAGGCCAAAGAGGCAACCCAAAGAAAGGAGTAAAGCCGTGCTGCCCTTTGCAGTGGCTTGGAAAGCCCAGTCTCTGGCAGGATTCTAGGGGGATAGGGTCTCCCATCTGCAAGTTTGGCTGCAGGACTGTACAAAGACTAGGAAGAGAGGAACTTGGTTCTAGGGAGGGTCACGAGCTTCAGCAGTTGGGGAGCTGGGAGACAGTCATCTGATCAACTTGTGAACAAGTCAAAATGCAGCTCTTGAGGCCGGCAGTGCCTTACGGGCTCCGTACGGGAGTCTGCACAGCAGCACTGCAGTGTGGGGGCCTGTCCTGAAGCGTCGGGGTCAAACTAGAGGAGAGTGCCCTGCTCAAGGCAATTCCCAGCACAGGAACTATCTTGGAGCCTTTTCCAGGCAAGTCTGAGTTATCTCCAAGGATGGAGAGAATCTCTCTTCGTCTCTGTGCCACAGTTTGGCCATGCTCATGGAGAAAAAGATTCTGTCCTTAACCTCTAAGAAGCATTTCCCATCGTTCATTTTTTCCCCTGCTGCCCCTCATGCCATCAGGGTGCCTCTCCTTGCAGAAGGCTCATGTAACTTCTCCCGACCTGTCAGCTGCGCCAACTGAGGTGACCTTGCAGGTGCAAACCCCACCACATCCCTGCTGCTGGCCTGTGCCCTTTAGAGAGAGGCGTTTGCCCAAAATACCTTCCCCAGACAGGAACCACTGCTGCCCTCTCAGGTCCTCTGGTAGGAGACCTCACAACCAACGCTCACCCCTGCCTGCCTGCTGCTGGCTTACCCAGCACTCAGAGAACACGGGCTCCTGCTGACCGGTCAGCTCCTCCTCCAGACTTGCTTGGACCCTGGTTCTTCCATGACCCAGCTCCCATGGATAGCAGTGACCCTAGGTGACAAGATCCACACCTCCAGGCCATCTGCTGACTGCTATGCAGAGCCCAGAAATCAGAAGAAAGGACAGAAAGCATGGCAAACTGGAGAGTTTTCCTCCTTCTTTCTTTACACCGCAGGATCCAGGGAGGAGGAATCTGTGATCCGAGTAAGAAATATCGCATGAAGAACAGGACACCAGTTTACCAAACGGAGAGTACAGCAACACTTGCCTGCTCACTGCACTGGAGCAGGCAACTGCTCCCTGAGAGAACTCCAGGTGCAACTTGAGTCCTTCCTTAACTCTTCAGAGCTGGCTGGAAACACTTGTGGCCCCCTCCAACTGATCTTGATTTAAGGGTGACCAACTGCAGGAAGCAGTACCAGACCAGAAGTACAGCTGCTTTCAGAAACGCTGAAAATCAGAGACCAACCTTGCATCGGGAGACCTGCAATGGGCATCTGCAAAGAACACGGTGTTTTGCCAATTGACTGGGGTGGAGGGAGCCACAGAAAGAACCAGACACTAATGGAAAGAAGGTCTTATTTCACTATTAATGTTAAGGCAATACAGAATGATACATTTAACAAAATAATAAGCTTGCTACGCACTCGGTTTTAGCAACAGAAAAAATAAGCAAGGTAGCGCACCTAACCGTTACTATACGAGAAAGAGAATAGTGCTTAAGAAAAAAGATACATCACCAATTGCCTAAATATGTTACCATCATCCAGACCCGCAGTTGCTGAGGAGCCCCTCTTGCAGCAAGGATTTGGAGAACCTTCCCGGCAATTGGGAGGTCTTACGCGGTGCATCCAGCCATAAGTGAGGTCTCCAAAGTTGCGGCACAAGGTTCCAGCTTCTATAGAGCCAAATCAGCAAATCATGATAGCTTGCATTTCCTTTGTGAGCAGTAACATCTGGTGTAGCATACTGTGCCTATCATCCTGACGGGGACCGGGACTTGGCCACAGCCCAGGCCTTCGATGGAAGGGTTTCCTTCAAGGTCAAAAAAACCTTCACGAGAGTTTACAAAAGCTACAGTTTAATAAGCCTATATGCAGGTAAGCATGAGCAATTCTACAGGCAAGTTCTGTGTACTGCAAAGGCAGTGCCGTATTCATCTCTAAGTCAATCCCAACTCAGGCCTGTCATTCGGGCCCTGGCACTTCAGTTCCTCATGTTACACTCTGTCATGATAGACAAGGTTATACTCGTCCCCACATTGTGGGGCTGCCAGGCACTTTCCTTGGTAGTGGGAAGCAGCATGAAAAGAGGAAACAGGCCTAAAAGGCAGCTTAGGAAGCTCAAATTGGGCAATAGGATGAAGAAATATCACTTGAAGGATAGTGCAGTGGTGCAATAGGGCACCCAAAGGGAGTCTGCCGCCACCTATGGCTTTGTGTTTCAAGAAACAGCCACTGAGGCTGGAAAAGCTCTCAATGAAGGGAAGGAGAACCTGTTGTGAGAACTTGGTGGAAATGCAGGTTGGGTGTCTACAGTCTGCAAAGACACAGGAGCAGGTATAGGATGGCCTGCGGTGGAGATGGCTAAGGGCACTGCCAAGACCCCAACAAAATGGAGAGCTTTATCCTCTTGACTATGGCTGTTGTGTCTGCCACCAAGACCTACCAGGAATCATCAGGCCTTCTTTGCTCCCTTTATCCTTCTGGGGACCCTGGGAAGTGTTGTGTGTTTGTCTTGCACTCAACACTGCACACCCTTACCCAAACACTGCTGCCAGGAAGAGACTTGGGCAACACATGGAGAAAGGATCTCCCTTCCCAGGGTTTCTCTGCCCGTGCTCTGCCATTTTCCTTGATAAAACACATCGAGGGTGTATTTGGCATCGGAGCCACCTGAGTATTTCCTCTACCTAACTATTACCAATGATTATAATTTTTAGCTTTAATCAGCCCCTGGTGAGTTGTTGTAGTTAATGGCCTCAGTGGGATCTACAAAACTTTAGAGTTTCCTTCTGACTTTGACTTCTTCAGTAATTTCTTCAATCTCCTTTCAATAGGGGCAATTCATGGACTCAGCTCCAAGTACTGCATGGAGCTCATTAAAAGCAAAAATCCCTGATAAAGCAGGACTCTCCCTGAAATTTTCTTCAAGTCTCCATGGCTGATTGGAGAGGTTTTAGGAGTGTAGCTGAAAGATGACCACAACAATCATATACAAGTATTTCATCTTTTTAAGGCTTTGTATTATGACTCTAACCAATAGGTGACAGCACACTGTCCAATTCCTAGCCATCCAGACTGACTCCTAATATAGTCAGGACATGTAGTAAAAGGAGATCAGGCACTGTATGCACAAGCTTCCTCCCCATCTTCCCAGCCCTGCCATTTCTCTCATCGGCTTCTCGGGAATTTAAATCATGCTTGCTGAAAGCTAGCATTATTCCACCTAAATCTGCACTGAATGTTATAGCTCACCTGCCCCAATTTCCAACTGCTTTCGTTAGACAACTAGCTGCAAATAGGCACAGGAGGATCTTGTTTTAGTTACAAGGAAACAAAAATAAAGCAGAGTATAGTTTCATGGAAAATAATGACACTCTTTGAATGTATGCTAAGTGCATACAACCCATACATACAGTAAGGACTTGGCTAATGGGGCAGACTAACCTCCCTAAAGGGCAAACCAGCCGCTGGGTCTCTGAGTGAACAGAGTATTAGGAGGAGTCACAATGTGTCCAGATAGAGCCCTAAAGGGAATGTTAGAAACTGTCAGTTTAAACAAGACATGTTGGAATGAGAGACTTAGGCAGACGCACAGGAGACAGGGGAGAGAATGGGTCAAGACTCCCAGCATGCAGAGCTGGGCTCACAGCATCACTGATGAGCTGCCACAGACTGAATAAGCAATGCAAAGAAGTCTGTCCTTTGGCAGTGACTTGGAATGCCACATCCCTGGCAGGGTTCCAGGGAGATGGGGTTTCTCTTCTGTCAGAAGGTCCCCAGGACTCTGCAGAGATGAGGAAGAGCACGAAGGGAGGTTGCAGGGATGTTTCCCAACTTCATCATCTGCAGAGTAGGGAGCCAGTCATCTCACAAACTGCTGATTGCGTCAAATGAGTGAGGTGGGGACTGCTGGACCAACACCCACAGACTGGACCTCAGTTCTTGTTTCCAGTGATCCTGCTGCTCTCCATCAAGGCTTGGAGTTTCGGGAGCTCCTTCCCGAGGTGTCAAAGAGAAACTGTCACTGAGAGGGCAGAAGGAGAGAATCCAGGGCAGGTTTCCCTGGCACTGGCTGCCCCTCTTCTCCCCCACGCCGGGGTGGGCAGTGCTGGCTGAGCCAAATACAGCAGCCCACACAGCCCCCCAGGCCCCCACCCCAGCGCCCCCAGCACCGGCAGCCCCGAGCTGGGCTCCCCTCCCTGCCCCGGCCCCGCACAGCCCCCAGCACAGCCGGGAGCCCCGCAGGGCCCCTGCGGCAGAGCCGAGTCCCGCCCGGGCAGCCAACACGCCCTGGAGCCCCGACCTACCCCGCACACGGGCCCAGGCTGCCGCAGCCATGCACAGCCCCCACGAGATGGCGCCGCCCACGGCAGGGGAGGGCGAAGCTGCCGGCGGGGCAGGAGGCCACAGCGTTGCCATGGCAGCTGACAGCCAATGGCTGTGCTGGGCATGATGAGGTCACTGCTGCCGCAGCTTCTGATAGGCCAGCTGCAGGGAGAGGGCGTGGCTGCTGCTTGGGAGGTCCCCGCTGCGGGCAGAGCTGATTGGGCAGCAGCAGGGCTGGCTCTGCCTGGTGACTGTGAGGTCACCGCTCCCGCAGCGCCTCATTGGGCAGCAGCCGGGCCCTGCGGGGCTCTGCGCTGCTGAGATCATCTCCGCGGAGCAGCTGCTGAGCCCGGGCTGGGCTCCTGGCGGGGAAGGGCTTGGGAGGCCATTGCTGCCCTGGAGGGCAGGGCCAGAGAGCTGGGCGGGACGGCGCTGTGACGTCATGTCTTTGTGAGCGCCTGATTGGCCGGCAGCAGGCAGGCAGGCGTGGGCGGTGGGTGGGGGGGTCTCTGTGGTGAGAGGAGCTGAGAGGGCAGCAGTGGTTCCTGTGTGGGGAAGGGGTTTGAGGAAGCTGCTGTCTCTGAAGGCCACAGGCAGCAGCAGGGATGTGGTGGGTTTGCACCTGTGAGGTCACCTCCACCTGAGCAGCTGGGTTTGGGGTTTGGGCTTTAGGGTTGTGATCAGTGGCACAGAGCCTAGTTGGAGACCTGCAACTATTGGTATCAGGAGTCAGTGAAAACCTGTTCAGTTCATTAATCAGTGACCTGAAGGGGCAGAGAGCACCCTCAGCAAGTTTGCTGAGGATAGAAAAGTGGGAGGAATGGCTGATAGCCCAGAGGTCTGTGCAGGCTTTAAGAGGGACCTGGACAGCCTGGAGAATTGGGGGTAGAGGAACCTTATGAAGTTCAACACGGGCAAGTGCAGGGTCTTGCAGCTAGGGAGGAATAACCGCATGCACCAAGATAGGTTAGGGGTTGACCTGTAGGAGAGCGGCTCCACAGAAAGGGAGCTGGGAATTGTGGTTGGCAACAAATAGACCATGAGCCATCAGTGTGCCCTTGTGGCCACTGATACTGATGGCTGAGGTCTGAAGGTACTCAGAGTGCCCCCACAATATTGCAATGGCAGGAGATGTCTTTGGGTGGCCACTAGCTCCAGGCTGTGGTGTTTCACTGCGGGTGCAGGAATCGCTCTCCACTGCCCCTTCCCTGGGCCTCCTGGGTCCCCAGTGCCTCTCTGGGGATTGCAGAGCCCTCCTTTTCTCATGTGCACCTGGATTTAGTGCTGTACCTTCTGGTCCCTGCACTGTGAGTCATCCTTGTTTCATTAAAGCTGTACTCAATGCCCACTCCCAGGCAAACCCTGTGCCTGGAGATCCCCTGGGGGTTCCCTCATCAGCACAGTCACGTGTGGGGCAGCCTGGCGCAGGCAGTGCAGAAACCATTGCTCATCTGCAGTGGTCACTGAGAGATGAACCCTAGATTGAGGCTAACAGATCACCCTGGAATGCTGAGGTCATCCCCTGGATCTCATGGAGTTCAGAAGCAGAAGAGCAGGCCCATTTGTGGTTGCACACCCTTGGGCTTATTTTTTGATTCCGGTTTCTAAAGAGAGGCCAGATTCAGGACCATCCTAGGGCAGATCCCCTTTTATTATGGAAATATTATTCTGGAATCCAGCTGTGGCTTAAGGGAGCCCAAGGACTGGTCCTGCCTGTTCTTCCAGGGTACAAGGAAAAAAAAGCCTATCTCTTCCAGGTTATGAGAGTTCTTGGGCCATATCTGCAGGATAAATGGTGGAAGGACAGCACAGAAATGAGGAGGACAACTCTAAATAGAGAAAGTCCTGCTGCCCTCCTGGAATTTGTCTTCAGGAAAGATGGACTGCCACAGAAAGGCTGCCTCTAGACTTTCCTTCAATTCACTCATGTTTAGTTTTGTATGTTGGAGCTTTGCATGGAACTATGGAAACCTGTGGTGACACTTGGTTGCCATTTCTGTCATATTAGAGAGATTTGAGATCACACTCTAACCATAGGCACGAGAGCTGAGATCTCCTAAACAACACTGGACCCCTGGTCTCACCCCACCTGCCCTTGTCCCACCATGACTCTGTACCCCAGAGGTCCCTTGGTGTCAGTGCGGGAAAAGACCCTGCAGAGGGAAACTCTCCTCCCTGCACTGGGCACATCCAAGGGAGCTCAAAGAAGCGGCTAAGAGAATCCCCCCTCTCTGCTAGTGAAGGAGGAAGCCTGGCTTCCTGCTTTATCATGGTCTATGTTTAAGTGCTAAATGAGAGATTCCTGTGCAGATGTGACAAAAACTAGGTATCTTTATTTTATTATTTATTATTTTAAGGTGGATGTAAAAGAGAGAAGTAAAAATGAAAGAAATGGATAAAATACAGCCTTGATGCCAGATATCCTGGTGAGTGAATGAAACAGTTGTTATCCTTGACCTTGTACCCACTGGATGAGTTTCTTCAATGCCTCCTTCAGCTCCTTGTTCCTCATGCTGTAGATGAGGGGATTCAGGGCTGGAGGCACCACCGAGTACAGAATGGACACAACCATATCTAGAAGTGGGGAGGAGATGGAGGGGGGCTTCAGGTAGGCAAACAGTACAGTACTGACATCCAAGGACACCACAGCCAGGTGCGGGAGGCACATGGAAAAGGCTTTGTGCTGGCCCTGCTTGGAGGGGATCCTCAGCACAGCTCTGAAGATCTGCAGGTAGGACACCACAATGAAAACGAAACACCCAAAGCCCAAAGAGACAGTAACCCCAATGAGCCCAACTTCCGTGAGGTAGGAGTGTGAGCAGGAGAGCTTGAGGATGTGGGGGATCTCACAGAAGAACTGCTCCACCACATTGCCTTGGCAGAGGGGTAGGGAAAATGTGTTCCCAGTGTGCAGGAGACCAGTGAGGAAACCACTGGCCCAGGCAGCTGCTGCCATTTTGACACAAGCTCTGCTGCTCATGAGGGTCCCATAGTGCAGGGGTCTGCAGATGGCAACGTAGCGGTCATAGGCCATGACTGTGAGGAGAGAAATCTCTCCTCCAAGCGAGACGACGAGGAAAAATATCTGGGCAGCACATTCCAAATAGGAAATGGCCCTGGTGTTCCACAGGGAATTGGCCATGGCTTTGGGAATAGTTGTGGAGATGGAGCCCAGGTCGACGAGGGAGAGGTTGAGGAGGAAGAAGTACATGGGGGTGTGGAGGTGGTGGTTGCAGGCTACGGCTGTGATGATGAGGCCGTTGGCCAGGAGGGCAGCCAGGTAGATGGCCAGGAAGAGGGAGAAGTGCAAGAGCTGCAGCTCCCACGTTTCTGCAAAAGGCAGGAGGAGGAACTCGTTGAGGGAGCCGCTGTTGGACATTTCACTCTCTCCAGGCTTTGTGGATTGTTCAGAAAAGCAAAGATATTGAGAAGTTATCCCAGATTTTTAATGTTAAATATCTCCCAACTTGTTCCAATTCTAATACACTGCTCATTGCCTCTCCATGGAGATCTTTGTGCAGCTCCCTTTCTTGAGCCTCAGTGCAGGGTGGCTGAATGGGCTGTGAGGAGCAGAGACATCTCCCCATGGGCTCCAGAGAAGTCTGTCCAGCCCTACAGTAGTGGGAAGGAGACAAGAGGGGCGATGAGCTCTGAGATTCACAATTTTTCAGGTGAAATTCCCCTGGTTTGTAAAAGGGCTTTTCTGTATCTACAGCACCACTTCTAATGAACATATATTGAGAGCACAGTTTGGGGATTTTTGACATTTATTTTGACATGTATTTTCTTTGGGATGCCCTTCTTACCTCTGCAGAGTGTTCCTCACAGGCAGAATTTTTCAGGAAATCGTGAGAACATGGACTTAGAGTCACGTTATGCAGAGTGAGGAGAGCTCCTCTGCCTATTAGCCTTGATTGCAGCTGTTGTGTGCCCAAACCTCTTCGAAGTGTATGGTGATTTCGCTCATCAGTTGCCCTAGAAAGAAGCCAGCCCCTCCTAAGAGCAGACAAGTCCAGTTTCAAAACCTCGAATCTCCAACTTCTCTCCCTTTCTCAGGGCACCTGAGGGAGGTCTCCAAGCTCCACTTCTAGCCAAGAATATGCAGGGCCCTTTGCAGCTGCCAATATGCAGTTTCCAAACTGTTTTTTCATACTCTCAGTCTCTGTAACAGATTCTTCAGAGGTCTCCTGGACATCACAGAGATGGCAGGAGGCAGCAATGTCCTTCTGAGGGCACCTCCGAATCTGTAAAGACATTGCAGGCAAAAGGGTCAAATGAAGTTGCATTGAAGATGAACTGTGCTTAAGGGAGAGTTAGCTCAGTTCCTAAACCCATGGGCTGCATTTCCTGGAGTTGCACAGGTTAGAGGGGACTGGAGGCACCTCACTCCCATGCATATTCCTCTCTTCCGCAGCTTGCAGGGTAGGTGTCTGAACTGCATCTAAAAACTCTGCAACCCCAGGGAGCCCAAGAGAAGAACAGGAGGGGAAACAAGGAGCAATCCTGCGATCCTTCTGCCAAGGGGAGAAATGAAAGACAGGCAGAGGGGCACTCAGGAACACCCCTACCTCACCTATGTGGGCATGCTATCTCAGAGATGGTGGCATTGCAGGCCATGCATCTGAAGCCCCTATACTGGGCAGCAGGAAATGTGCCCATAGCAGGAGGGATGCCCCTGTCCTTTGCCAGAGATCTGGCTGTAGTGGAGTGGGCTGATACCCTGGACCCCAAGGCTGTCAGGGCAGAGAGGCTGCTGGGTGGCAGAGGAGACGTGGCAGGGCTTGCTCAGAGGAAGGTGTCTGCATTGGAAGGACTGAGCATGACTTCCCCAAATCCATCCTCCCATCATGGTGGGCACTTTCTTCTCCTTCCCTGACCATCTCTGCTGCCCACAGCAGTCCCTGATGGCTCCTTACTCTGTCCCAACAATTTTTGTCAGTCTGTGCTCACAGAGCACATCACCTTTGTGTTCTCAGTTCAGCCCTACAGAAGCCTCTGGGGACAGGGCACTGTCCAGGGGCATCGCTGCGCAGGCACTTTACAGAGCAAGTAAAATAAATTGCACAAAGGTGATGCTGATGCTGTCTGCAGACTAAGGTGGGTTGAAGAGGCTATATAAAGTTTCTCACAGACCTATTGATCTCTGAGAGGGAAGGTTTGAGTCCCAATTGCTTGGCAAAACAGAATACACTCCTCTTTTCTCCCTGCAGCAGTTAGAGAGATAACAGAAAGTGCAGACAGGAAGAGGAAAGTTCCTGCCCTTGGAAGTAGCCCTTCTCTTGATCTTCCCCTTGAAAAGACTCTTGGAACATGTCCTGTACATGAACAAGGTGAGCAGACTTGACCGAGGCAGCAGAGTGTCAAGAGGAAGATGATCCTGGCTGACTGGGAGCCAGCCCTGTCAGAGCTTCTCTGTGCAGCACTGACCCTTGCAGGCAGCAGAGTCACTGCCCAGGGTGCTCCCTTGGGTGCAGGGATGCTGCTGTGATTCAGAAACCTGGAGAGACCTGTGTGTACACCCAGCACTTGACACCCCTGCAGCGATACCTGGAAGAAAGGAGCAGCATGTCCTGCCCTGTGAAGGTGCATCAGGGAATCCCTGAGCTGAATCACCTCCTTCTCCTGCCATGCCCTGGACACTCCAGGAGAGACAAGTCCTATCAGTCATGGGGTGGGATGGGTTCAGAAGATCCCTCCAGGAACCTCAGCAGCATTGCCCTGCAGCCAGAGACTTACCACGCAAGGGCTTGTGAAGATTTCTTCCTTCAGTGAGCTCTGCTCTGTCCTCCCACTCCACACTGCCATTCCCCTCTCGCTGCCTTCTCTCCTCTGCTGTCCGCAGCAGCAGGCAGTGCCCGCAGCCCTGCTGCTCTTGGTACAGGAGCTGCTCCTGCACTCGGCTGTCTCTGGGCAGTGCTGCCAGGCTGCCACGAGCTGCCTCCGTCCCAGGAGCCTGGCCCCGCTCAGGAGCAGAGGCCCAGCTGAACTCACCAATTTCTCCGTCCCTCGTGCTCCCTCCTCCTGGGAAACATGCACTGTAGTCAACTAAAATAATCCCTGATTGTCCCTCTCTAAACACTAGGAAAGACTGGTGTCAGCACTGTGGTTTGTTTCATCAGAGCGTGGTTACTTGGAAGAGCTGAAAATGTCCCACTTAGGAAGCCCCTCTTCCCAACTCTTAGCTGGGCAAGATAAATGAATACAAGAATAGAGCTCACTTTCCCAGTGTTCAGGTATTGGTTGATGTTATCCAGTTTGGGATTCTCAGGCTGGTTTGAAGACCCTGGGCTGCCATGGTATTCTGTGGTGAGCTCCACAGAAACACACAGCAGGTGGGATTCCCCTTGCCCAAGCTGAAGTGAGCACAGCAGGGATGCCTGGATGGGAGGTCTTGCTCTATGTGGTCATTCAGGGTGGGTGTCAGCTGCACACACACAAACCCTTGGTGACACTGGAAGGGTCAGAGGTGGCTGAAAGCATGTGCCAGTGTCTGATTGCTGTGATCACCATACCTACTTTCTTCTGGAGCATGTGTTGGGACCAGGTAGGGAATTGCTTTGGTCCCCCAAAATGTTATCAGATGCCCACTGCTACCAGAGCTCTACTCACTAGGAAGCTGAGACAGGAGCAGATGCCGACATTGAAACAATTCATCTCATTCTGTTCAGGCACTTGATTCCCTGACACAGAAATAGGCCATGCTGGATGCCTGGGGAGTCCAGCAGGGCCGCGTGTCTCTAGCAGATACACCCTGTGACCTACAGGGTAAACGTGTCCCTTTCAAGTGGTTTTGGGCACTCAGGTTCCTTAACAGTGCCCACACGTCTGGATCCCACCACTGTCCTTCAGCCAAGTCCTAACAGTCTAAGCCAAGCTTACTTCATAAATGAGAGAGGCACATCACACCAAGGTCTCCGCACCCTTCAAACCTTCTAGCTCTCCCTCTCTTGAAACTCTTCACACCCCTAGATGGCATAAACGGGATTTGGGCCAATGATGACCTCAGGCTGTGAACTCAGGCCAAGGGACTTCTTCGCTGGCATCTTGTCCTTCCTGGAGATTGGTTCACGTCTGTCACAGGTCCCAAGGTAAAGCCCGCTCCTGCCATTCTTTCTGCACAGCCCAGCTCTGTTTCTCCCGAGGCCTCCCCTCCTCCTGGCCTGGGTGAGAATGACGATGCTGCGGCTGGGGCTGGAGGAAAAATACTCAACTTTGATAATGCTCAGCAGAGGCCACCAACAAAGGAAGATTGTAACACCCAGATCTCTGACGAAGAACAGCAAGCGCATAGCAGTAACGTATCCAAACAAACAAAGAAGTTTGTTAGCTCAGGAGAAACAAGAACTGCTGTTCAGGCTGCTTTGCTGCCAGCCTAACTACTAAGTGCTCTCTAAGGATGTTTGAGAATGTGAGAATTAGAAGGATAAGGAAAGCGGGAGCACCACATTGAGGAATGAGACCCGCTTCTGGAATGTGCACGTGCACAGTCTTAGAAGGATTCTATGACAGGAAGGTGGAGATTTGCCCGCCCCTGGGCAGCCTCCTGGCATGTACTGGCCTTATGTGACAGGACACCCCAGGAATAAAACATGAGGGCAGACTCTGGTGGGACGGAGACTCCCAACATCGAGGTGAACATTGTCTCCTGCAGGGATGCCCGCTATGATTGAGAGCCTGCCAGCCTCTCCACTCTGCTCTCTTGGAGAAATGTGTGGTCTCATAGTTCTGCTGGCAAGTATTATTCAGTAAGTAACCATTTCCTATTCCTTTGTACTTGTACCTATGTTGTTTTGATTAAAGGCATCAGTGTCAGTAAGTCTGTCTCATCAGATGTGTTTTTATTGCTGAACCCTGAGCCCATCTGGCACACCTGCTCGGGAGCAGAGGCCCAGCTGAACTCATGAATTTCTCCATCCCTCGTGCTCCTTCCTCCTAGGAAATGTTCACTGGAATAGACTGAAATAATCAACAGTAGTCCCTGTCTAAGCACTGAAGGAAGATTGATGCCAGCATTGCAACTGGTCTCATCAGAGGATGGTTATTTGCAAGAGGTGGAAATGTCCCAATCTGGAAGACACTATTGGCATCTCTTAGCTGGGCAGGACACCTGGATGGGGACAAGAAGGGAGCTCATTTTCCCAGAGTTCAGGAATTGACTCATATGAGCCAGGCTGGGCTTCTCAGGCTGGCCTAGGAGTCCCTGGGCTGGAGGCGATTTCAGATCCTTCCCATGTGCTCTACAAAAGCACCCAGGAGGTGGGATTCCCCTTGTGCGGGCAGAAGGGAGCAGAGCAAGGCTGTGTGCAAGCAAGATCCTGCTCTATGCTCCCTTTAAAATCACTGGGGATGGAGGGGGAAAGCCAGTTGCACACACACAAGCACATGGTGACACTGAAAGTGAGTGAGGTGCTTGAAGGCATGCACCTACTTCAATCAAGAGTGTGAGCTGGGGACCAGGTAGGGAGTTGGTGACCGGAAAGGACCACCACATGGCCACTGCCACCAGAGCTCCTCTCACTAGGCAGCTGAGGCACATGCAGACACTGCAAGCACTTGATGTCAATCAGTGCAGGCACTTGACTCAGTGACACCAAAACAGGCCCACAGGGACAGGTGGGCTGCCTGGGGTGTCCAGCACAACCCCATGTCTCTAGCAGATACAGCCGGGCATCTATAGGAAAACCAGGACACTTTGGAGTGGTTTTTTGACAGCGCCCAAACAAATGGATGCCACCACTGCCTTAGGCCTAGTCCTCCTTATGTACAGTCAAGCGTGCTTCAGAAATGGGAGAGGCACATCACCCCAAGGTCTCTGCTCTAGTCGCTGCACCCTTAACACCTCCTATCACTCCCTCTCCAGAAACTCTTCACAGCCCTAGAAGATATGAAGAGGAAATGGGCTAAGGGCTGCCAAATCACACGCTGCCCACATCCAGGGACCTCTTCACTAACTTGATGCTATGATGAAGCCGTCCTGTCCCACATGCTGATCACTGAGGGATGCCACTAATAGCCAGCTGCCGCTTGGCAGCACTGTACTGCTGATCACTGTTCTCAGTGAGCCTGATGCTCCATCCACCTCCCTTATGGTCCACTGATCCTCTGCAGATCAGTCCGCAATTTGACTAGAAGGAGACTATGAGAAACCTTTTCAATGCCCTTGCAAAGTGAGGGTTCACAAAAACCCCTGCTTTGTCCTTTTGCACACAGGCTTTCCTCTTGAGGCAGGAGGCAACCAGGTTGTTCTGGGAAGGGCTAACTTTACTCTTAGATAAGGTTTGTAGGTGGTTTCAGCAGGAAAATCTCCTGGCTCCTGTCCCAGTGTTGCTCAGCTACAAAAATTATTATTAGTTTGTCCCTAATTTCTCTTGAAATTCCCTTTGCTGCTGCTTGTCCTTATTGTCTCTTGTCCTTTCCTGCCCTTGGCCCCAGTCAGACTTTCACCAAGGACAGTCACACCTTCACCTCTAAGCGCAGCCTTGCTGGGGTCTCCAGGCACCGCGCAGGCAGGCCTGCTCCATGGTAGGAGAGGGGTCTGCAGACAGCGGGGCTGCCTTGGGGACCCTCAGCAACAGGCAGCAGAGCAGGGGCACATTGCGGGCACCTGGCGGTGACAAGAAGGCAAGAGCGTCCCTCCTCCCTGGGGGCAGACGCCTTCTGAGGGCAAGTGCACGCTGGAGATGTGGGGGACCCTGGACCCTTCCACAAGGCTTCACACACGGTCTGTTTTTCTCCTGCTTTGGGTTTTTTCCCCACAGATTAATTTTCACTAGTATTCTTACACTTTGCCACTTCTTCCCACGTTTTTCCCATATTTTCCTCTACTTTGATAATTTTCCTTTGCTTTGACTTTTTTTCCTTCTCTTTCACAAACATTCCCTCCCATGTTTGTGACCATTTTCCCACACTTGTGAAGATTTTCCTACCCTTTTGTCTTTTACCCGACCTCTCCTTCTTTTCCCATGCTTTCTCGATATTACTGAGCTCTTGGTATTCTTTTTGCACTTTCCTTTTTTTCCCATCACTTCACTCTTCTTCCACTTTTGTAACCATTCCCGCACTTTTGACCATATTCCTACACTATCGTTCCTTACCCATGTTTTTCCCTATTTTCCACGATCTGGGCACTTCTCCAATGCTTTTGCACTTTTTCCCACCATTTCAATCTTTTTCCAATGCTTATATTTGCCTTCTATTATTTTCCAACTCTTGCGCTCATTTGCTGCACTTTTCCCTATGCTTCTAGTAATTTTCCCATGCCTTCCCTTCTTCCCCTTCCTTTAAGTGTTCTCCTACATTTGCTATATCCTTGCCACTCATTTCCACTTGTACGACCTCATTAAAAACCCTGTATATATCAATAAAACCTATAACAATTTCTTACATATTAAGATGATAGCTAATGTCTCTTAGCTAGGCATGCACCTAGATGGGGACAAGAACGATTTCTTTACATATTGATTGCAATTAATAAATAGTATTAACTCCCTTCTCCGCTCTTACCACTCAATGCTGCACCCACAGGGCAGCAATTTTGGGGGTAGTAAATGAGTGTGGGCAGAAACAAGCCCATGTGGGGAATCTAAGCACAAGAGTCCCAAGTGTTTTGTCTTTTCATGGAGGCCGGTTGGGGGTTGGCGTCACATGGAGCTGAGGGGGTGTAAAACGCGGCTGTTCCCATGTGCTGACCTGAATGTCGAGCAGGTGGCCGCGCTGGTGAGGAGAGCCTCAAAGTGGGAGCAACTCGGGGAGGAGGAGGACTCCAAAAAGAGTGAAGAAGTGATGGCCTGGGATGGCAAGGAATAGCCACGGGGTGATGTGGGAAAAAGAAGCTCAGGGAGGGAGCAGTGGGATGCAGGGAGCTCTGCCTTGGGGTGAACCAAGAGACAATCGAGAGCACAGGGGCGAGGACGGGGGTGGCCTCATGGTGGGTGTCAGCTATGGAGCGCATGACGAGGGGCAGCCTCTGCAAGGCCCAGGGAGCGCAGAGCTGTGGAGAGGACAACTCGTCCTGCGCCCCAGGGACCTGCTCAGGAGTGGGGAGAGGAGGTGCCTGGTGTCCCCATGGCGACTCCCAGGGCTTTGTGGTGGGGGTGGCATCACACCCACAGGCCACTGTGATGGGGCAGTCCCCAAGGTGACCGTGTCCCTGCTAGGGTCTTCACTCTGAGGATTGCGGCGCAACCAGCAGGGAGCAACTCCCCTTGGTGCCCGTGCAAGAGGTCCTCAGAGAGGTTCCTAGAGATGGAGAAGGAGCAGCAGGTGAACGCCTGTACCTCATCCATGGAAGGGAACTCTAGTGCGCAAGAGTGCACGAGTGAGGTGAGTGTTGGGGCTGGAGGGAGAGCTGGGAGGCAGGGACGGGACCTGCATGGAGAGCACAGGGGTGGTGGGGAAGGAGCCCTGGGTCAAGATAGCCAGGCAGGAGCTCCTCAAGCGAGGGGACGTGCATTCCTGGGCACGGGAAAAGCACCCTGACCTGCACTCTCCACCTGTACTTGGTGCTGGTGATGTTGCACCTCCAACACTGTGTTCAATTCTGGATGCATCACTAGAAAAAGTAAAAATAAAAGCCATGGAAGCACTGGAGTGTGCCCAGAGAAGGGCACCAACGCTGGTGAAGGCTTTGGAGCATGGACCCTATGAGGAGTGGCTGAGGGAGCTGGGGTTATTTAGTGTGGAAAAGAGGAGCCTCAGGGGAGGCCTTATTGCTCTGCACAACAACCTGAGAGGTGGTTGTAGTGAGGCAGGGTTGATCTATTCTCAGAAATAGATATCAATAAGTCAAGAGGAAATGGCTTCAGGTTGCACCAGGAGAGGCTCAGGTTAGATATTAGGAAAACTTTCCAGGTGGAAAGAGTGGTGAAGCATTGGAAGAGACTGCCCAGGGAAGGTCCCTGGCAGCTTTCAAGAAATGTGCAGATAAGGCACTTTAGAGCAATGGTTTAGCAGGCATGGGGTTGAGCGGTTTACAGTCGGACTGAATGGTTTTGGAGAACTTTCCCAACATAGTGATTCTATGATTCTTTGATCTGGACGCTCCAAGGCCCGCATGAACCCCATGAGCTCTGTACTGAGGGCAGAGAGCAGGTCCAGGCCACGCACAGCCGCATTGTGCTCAGCCAGGAGGTTCCCTTTGACACGAGGCTGGGGTTTCCTGTGCTTAGGAGCTGCTCGTACCAACACAAGTGTCCCCATCACGGGCCTCCTTCTCCCCACAGGTGGGCCAGCAGGAGCTGCCCGCAGCAGTGCAGCGCAGCGGGAGCCCGGCTTCGTCCCACCAAAGGGACCAGCTGTCACCGCTGCCCGGCCCTCAGGGCTCATGCACCTCTGAACACGGCATCGCACAGGTAGAGATCTGAGCGGCGGTGGAGGCCGAGCCTCTGCCTGACTCCCCATGGGGCCGAGAAGCAGGCAGGACGTGCTGGGAGACACCAGGAGGTCTCTGTGCCCGGCAGGCCGAGCGCTGCTCTGCACGGCAGCCTGCACGCACCCGCCTCGGGCTCTCCGAGGAGCTGCCTTTGCTCAAGGCTTGCCCATAGGCACGAGCCCTCTCCCCAGGCAGCCTTTGGGAGCAGGACAGCAGCCACCTGCATGGCAGAGCCATCGTCAAGGGGGTCAGAGGCTGCAGGAGGTTTCCAGTTGGAAATAATGGAGGGACAGAACAAGGACGGCAGTAAGGACTGCCTTTGTGGTGGCCTTCATTGCAGGTTGTGGAGGAGAAGGCCAGTGATGTCCCCTCCACGGTGCAAGAGCTGCAGCCCTCCACCAGCCTTGGAAGCCCTCAGGAAACGCCATCGCCCTCTCCACGGGAGCCAGCACAGCCTGATGCCAACAGAGCTAGGATGGAGCTCACTGTACCTGTGCCCCCACATGCACTGGCACGCGTCATCCATGAAGACGCCCAGGCAAGATCATGGCAGCTCCAGAGCATAGAGTGGCGCCCCAGCACATCATCCTCTGCACCTCAGACAGGGCCCGATCCCTACAGTCGTTGGGGAGGACACCAGTGCAGCATTCCTAGCTGGCCGAGCTGGCCTAGCGGACTAAGCTGCCCAAGTGGGCCAGTGAGAGTACGGACATCACGGACACGGCAGCAGCCCTTGGAGATCACGTGCCACCTCCAAGGAAGGCCAGTGCACGTGCATGAAGACAACACTGCACGCTACCTGGCTGTGCTCAGCATCAGAACAGAGCCGCTGGAGGAGCTGGAGAGGAGCTGCCTGCAGCGCACTGGACAGAGCTTGGCCCAGCTCCGAGAAGGAGCTTTTCCAATGAGGGAGCAGAACCTGAGAGAGAGGCAGGACGAGCAGGAGGAGGGCCGTGGCAACCGTTTCTCCCTGACGCTGGCAGGATCACTCAATGCCAAACCCAAGGAGGTGAGTGCCAGGGAGTGCTGAGCCATGGGGGAGCCCTCCCGGTGCTGTGGCCAGCAGCTGTGCCGCGGCGTGCAGGACAGCCGGCTTGTCAAAGCACTGGCGGAGCCCCACGAGGCCTTTCCTCCCTTAACAAACCTCCCTCTCTCCTTCTAGCTCCTCGCCAGAAACTCCTTCTATGACCTCTGGAAACCAGAGATCACGCGAGTGGAGCTCCTCAAAGGCGCAAGCTGCAAGTGGGAGGTGCTGGAGCGGCTCTATGCTCATGCCCCAACCCGGGAGGCGCCGAGAGGCCTGGGAGCACTGCAGGAGGAGAGAGTAGAGGACACTGATGAGGAGGAGGAGGATGGGGAAGAGGAGGTGGAGGAAATTAACTCTTTGACCTGGGTCAGAGACAGCCTTTGCAGCCCAGCTGTGGACCAGGAGACGGAGCACGAGACGGTGCTCTGCTCGCCCCATGTCAGCACCACAGAGACTGTGAGCGAGGCACCTGGCCACGTGGAGAGCCTTGAGCCAGCAATGCCCAGGGGCGGTGAGCCAGGAGCACCTGCTTTGGCCAACAGCTTTCTGCACGCAGAGGACAGCGTGCCTGTCCCACCAGCAGCAAGTGCAGGACCAGCACCAGAGGCCTCCCCTGCATCCAGCAACTGCATCCAGAATGCAGGGGAAAATGCTCCTCCATCTCCATCAGTTCCACCAGAAACTGCACCAGAGGCCTGTCCTTTGACTGAAAACCCTTGGGTTGAGATGAGCAGCAGCCCATCTCCCAAGGAAACCCTGCTGCAGGAAACAACAGCAGGAGCTCCTCCCCCAGCTGCAGACCCTGCTGCCCAGGTGAGCAAGCAGCACCTCCCCTGTCCTCACCATCCCCGGGAGCTGCCGTGGGAGCTGTGTGGGGGGTGCCCAGAGTTACCCCATTTCCTTGGAGCCCCCCTGCCCATGGCATCCCACTGTCACCCCCAGGCATTTATCCTCTGCCATGTCTCCATGCGGAGATGCCGGCTCCTCTCCGTTTCCCCGTGCCAAAGGCACAAGGATGAAGTCTGCTCCAGCCCACGTCGCATTCAGTCCTGAGGCCTGGATGCCGAGTGAGGAGGGAAGGGGCAGCCCCAGCAGCAGCCCCCTCCACACCAGGGCACCAGCCCCCTTGTGCCACGCACGCCCCCAGCTGCCTCCGTTCCCCCTGCCCAGCCCTGCTGCTACGGCCCCACAACGAGCCTTGTCCCATTGCCGTGCCAGCCGCAGGTCCCTTCCCTTGGGACATGCAGCCATGGGCAGCCTCCTGTGATCCAAACCCTTTGCCATTGTGCAGCCTGGGGCACTGGGACCCTCAGCAGGGCCAGCTGATGGCTGACGGGTGCGTGTTCTTGCTTTGCCCATGCAGGTGGCCTTGGAGCCCCAAGAGGAGGAGGAGAAGCCCTCCTCCTGCAGCCCCACACCCGACGCTGAGGCAGGTACGTACCCGTGTGGAGAGCCCTGCTGGGGACAGTGGCCTGTCCTGGCACAGGGGGTGGCACCGAGGCCGGCAGCAGGAAGCAGTTGGGAGTTGCTGTGCCGAGGACAGAACCCCTCGGGAAGCCCTTGGTGGCAGGGACAGGCAGGTGCAGACCTGCACCCTGCAGCCCATCGCCCACAGCTCTGCTTCCCACCACAGGCATCGCTGCCCTCCCAGACGTTGCAGCTCCCCGGCGATGGCGCTCACGGCTCAGGACGGCGCTTCGAGCTCTGCGCAGAGCGTTCTGCTGCTGCTGCATCCCGGGACAGCGAGAGGAGCAGCGAGCGGATGCATGTTCCAGACAGGGACCCTGAGATGGGGGCTGGAGCAGAGTCGAGAGACAGAGCGACGGATGCTGTGTCCTGAGGGCTACAGAGATGCTGCCCTGTTGTGTCCTGTAGCACCCATGTGCCCAGAGAGACCATACTCGCCAACATCGCCCGCAGCCATCGCCTGCTTCAAATAAACCCCTTTTGTAGCTTTTTCTCCCCGTGTCAGTTGATGTCAGAAAATCTCCAGGGAGACAAGTGGGGCTGTGGGGCCATAAGGCATGGGGTGACTCCTAACTCCACACTGGTCTAGGTGGTTGGGGTGGGCAGGAGACCCAGCAAAATGGGGCTCCCCGTCACTGATACTGCTGGCACGCATCTGTGCTCTTGACTGGTTCTCAGAGTGACCCCAGGGCTCTTGCAGTAGCAGCAGATTAGGTGAAACACCACGCGGGGAGTGTTCCTCGGACGCCAGGTCTCTCACGACCAGGAGATCCGTTACCCTGACTGCCTGCAGCCCCTCAGGGCAGCCCCTCTCCCCTGCACAGCACAGGGGTCCTGGCTCTGGGGCTCCTCAAGCGTCTCCAGTGGCAGAGTGGCCTGCCCAAGCTGAAACCCATGGGAACAGTTTTGTATTTATTGTCCCCACAAGCTCATCACTGCTTCTTTGCTTTGCTCTGGAGTCACTGCTTCTTTGCTTTGCTCTGGAGATGTCTCTGCTGCACAGAGAGCCTTTTCCCAGGTCTGTGAGCCCATGCTGCCCTGGCCGTTCCTGCACCCCTCTCCTGTGCTCCCTGCAGCATCCTGGGCTGGCAGTGCTGCTCTGTAGGGTGAGCAGCTGTGGGGACACAGGGTGACTCCACACTGGCCATGATGGTCAGGGCAGAGCCAGCTGAACCACAGTCACTGCAACTGACCACCTCCTCCCCAGGGTGTGTGACTGTGGAGGATGCTTGGAGAAATCCCAGGGTATTTCACATGACTCAGGATGTGTTTGGAGGTGTGATTAGACCCAGGCTGCTGCCACTCCTGAGAGCCCTGATTTGGGGCACTGCTCGGTTTGGCTCTTTACTCTTGGGTGACTCCATGTGGTTTTGTGAGTTTCCACTCAAAACCTGACCCAGACACGTGTTGCCCCTGGAGATCCCTTCTGCTCTCCAGGTGGTTATCCCTTCTTGAAGGTTATCCCTTCCTGAAGAATAGACATATGTCACCAGGCTGTTACTATTTGGGACAGTCCCTGGGAGATACTTCTTGAGCACTCATCCTCTCCAGGGCACTGGGCACTCACAAGCGGCATCTGAATCCAACCCTCATTCCCATCGCTATACGAGCTGATGCCCCTTGGCCCATGCACACCCAGGCATGGCAAGAGGGTCTTTATGGGTGCAATTCACTGAGCACATCCTTGACTCCAGCTTGAGAAGAAGAGCCCAGTCTTCAGGCACAGTGCAGACAAAATCCCCTTTTATTACAGAGATGTCATTTGAGAGAGCAGCTGTGACACAGTGAGGGCAGATTGAAGGACGGCCTCTGGATCAGACAGACTGAGTTTGTGCCTCAGGGGAAGGAGGATAAATACAAACCGTAGAATCATAGAATGCTCAAGGTTGGAAGGGACCTCTAGAGGTCAAAGCAGGGTCAGCTAGAGCACGTGGCACAGGACTGCATCCAAGCGAGTTTTGAAGATCTTCAGAGAAGGAGACTCCACAACCTCTCTGAGCCGCCAGTTCCAGTGCTCTGTCACCCTCCCAGTCAAGAATTTTTTCCTTAAGTTCCTGTGGAACCTTTGATGCTTCAGTTTCCAGCCGTTTCCTCTAGTTCTGTTGGTGGCCACCACTGAAAAGAGGCCAGCACCATCCTCCTCACTGCCTCCTGTGAGGTACTTATAGACACTGCTCAGGTCCCCTCTCAGCTTTCTCTTCTCCAGGCTGAACAGGCCCAGCTCACTCAGCCTCTCCTCATAGGGCAGATGTTCCAGGCCCCTCATCATCCTTGTGGCCCTGCGCTGGACTCTCTCCAGCAGCTCCACATCCCTCTTCTACTGTAGAGCCCAGTACTGGACACAATATTCCAGATGCGGCCTCACCAGAGCTGAGCAGAGGGGCAGGATCACCTCCCTCGACCTGCTGGAGACGCTCTTCTTAATGCACTCCAGGATCCCATTGGCCTTCTTGGCCACTAGGGCGCACTGCTGCCTCATGGTCAACTTGTCGTCCACCATGACACCCAGGTCTTTCTCTGCAGAGCTGCTCTCCAGAAGGTCAGTCCCCAACCTGTACTGGTGTCTGGGGTTATTCCTCCCCAGGTGCAGAACCTTGCACTTGGCCTTGTTGAATTGCATGAGGTTTTTCACTGCCCAGTTGTCCAGTCTGTCCAGGTCCCTCTGGATGGCAGCGCAGCCCTCTGGGGTATCGGCTACTCCTCCCAGTTGGGTATCATCAGCAAACTTGCTGAGGGAGCGCTCTGTGCCTTCATCCAGGTCATTGATGAATAAATTGAACAGGACTGGACCAAGGACTGACTCCTAGAGGGGACACCGCTAGCTACAGACCTCCAACTAGGCTCCACACCACTGATCACCACCCTCTGAGCTCTGAAAAGCGAGCAGCTTACGACTTTGTTCTTTCTGTAAGTTATAAAAGAAAGCATGTTCTCAATCCAGTACTGCAAAAGAGAGGCTCTACATGATCATTGTGATTAAGTGTAGAAGGCTTAGGTATGACTGGATATACAGCAACCACTCTTTGAACGAGAGCCCTTAGATCTCATTCTCTGATAATCTTTGTGGTAAATACTTTGATCCTGGCTTTAATACCATTCTTCCTGGTGGAATACCACTGGCCACAAACCTTCAACTGCACTCGGTACTGCGGATCACACCTGCAGACCTCTGCCAACAGCCAGTGTTCCAGTCATCTAAACCTCATTTCCT